>NW_016162583.1:32018-42012 GCF_001687245.7 Rhagoletis zephyria
AAATAAAATAAAATAAAATGCTAAGATAAAATAATAAAATTAAATGAAATAAAAGGACGATCAATTAAAAATCGAATGAAATAAAACAAAGTAAGAAACTATTAAAAATTATGATAACATTCTTAGTATTAAATTAAGAGTAATGAAAAATTAAAAAGTAAAAAATTTACTAGTTATAGCAAACTAAAACAAAATAATATCAAAACACAGATCAAAATAAAAAAATACTAAAAAAGTAGAGGAAAATAACAAAAATTTTATAAAAAATAAAATTATGAATGTATTAAAATAATAATCCTTTAACAAAAATAAAATAAAAAAATAAAAAATTAATAATACATAAAAAGATTTTATTGAAAGAATAAAATTATTTGTTTTTTGTTATTTTATGCCTTATAAGAATAAAGAATAAAATAATAAAAATTTTAAATTGAAATATTATAAAATTTAAAATAAAATAAAACCAGGATAAACTGCGAGAATTAAGAAATGTTTCCAAAAGAGGTAAAAAGAATGCAAGATGGGTAACCTTTTTGTCCTTCCGACCAATTTATGGCAACTTTTTATATTTTCGCCAGAGCTACTGTATCGCCGTCGAAAAATATATATCTACATACATATGTATGTCTATGTATACATTTTTCGAAATTCAATTACTGTTATCCTCTTCACTTTATTCGTTTCGTTCGTTTTGTGGTGCATGTAAACGCAATACACAATTAAAAAGCCACAAATGACAACACAAACCGACATAACTATATTCGGTTATCCTTTTATCCTGCCACCAAGTTGTGGTGCATACTTAATTTAATATGCGAAAAAAGATTTAATAAAAAAAATTATCTTACTGCTTTTAGCAGTCAACACACACACTCGCACACAAAATGCACCTGTAATTGGAAGCATAAGGAAGCAGATACGTACATATGTATGTATGTATAAAAAACACTGACGCGTTGCACCGTGAAATGCACTATCAAAAGGGATATAACAATTAAAAGCACTTCAAATTGCTTCGAAGTAAAATGGCAGCCAAGCGACTGGAAATGGCAATAATGAAGCACACGCAAAGTGCCGCATGCAACTGCCTGCACGCCACTCCCATTTTTATATGTATGTATTCTTTGCTTTAACTACTGGCCTGCTTCGAACGTCCCTTTGGCTCCACTCTGCTCTTTGTACTTGGCGCACATTGTTGCAAGTTCACGCTTTTTTCTTTTGCGTCCTTTTTGTGTGCCACATTGTCTCCTTGTGAGAAAGACGGCCAACAGAGGTGTTTCGTAGGGTGTGAGTAAGTAGGACTGGCTGGAGAATGGTTGGGGTCACGAGCGCACGTACTAGATATGGCTTCCTGTCAATATGCTGCAACTAAATAGTATGTATGAGAAAAGGGCGGTAGGGGTTTTCGATGCAAAATGAGCTCCCTGCCTGCTCATTTTGCGGACTACTGTTGCAGTGCGAATTCTTTTCCGGTGAAGCAAGTCCCTTTGTGATTTAAAACACATTGTTCTTTAAAAGCTGTTGTTGGATTTTGTTGCAGTTCCATGCTCTGTCTTTTTGGAGCTAACTTCGTGTAAACTCGTAACGTTACCAACAGGGTTGTTGATAAAAGTTTAAGATACAACCTTCAAAAAATAGTTTCCCAGTGAACTTGAGATAATTTGAAACAGGTGGGCAAAATATTGGAAAAACTCAGAAATTTTCCTTCTTTTTATGTTCCGCTAACTCTTAGATTTATGAAATCAATCTTACAAGGAAGGATCGTTGATGATGAAATCTCAGTTCACGGTGGGTAGTCCGAAAGCGAATGCAACTTTATTACAGATTTTTTCAATGATCAGAGTTGCATCCTTTCTGGCCTAGGTTTTGGGCAGCTCGTGTGTCTAATTTGGTAAGTGATAGGCTTAGTATATATCTTAAAGTTTTGGGATAAAATAGCTCGCTGTCTTTCAGAGTTAGAATAAGTCAACTGAAGAGCTATTCTGCTGAGGACAACTGTTAAAGAACCACGGACTTAACGGTAATTTGTTTCGACTGGCCTTTTACTATTTTCGGTCTTCCGGTATTACGGAGATTTAGATTAAGTGGAACTTCAGAACTGAAATCTGACTCAAGTGAACTTAATGTTTGATAAAAATTTTGGTATGGAACTGAATTTTTTATTCTGGAATTAAAGCAAACTTAGGAATGGATGACAGTATATCTTCTAGTTTTAGAGTCCCTAGATCCCTTTGGCTGGATGCTATTTACTTAGACCAAGTGTCTTTATTTAGGTAAGTTGTATGTAGCTAGGCAGTAAGGCCTGGTCCCAGTATAGGCTTCAGAGTGGCCCCCAGCGTCCTCTGCTGCATCCTGCTGATCGTGATAGAACCTGCTCTGTTCTGATTAAACAACTCCCAGTTTTGACTTCCTTTTTCTGTAGTGACCAGTAAGAAAGGCAGCTTAGTGTTGATCAGGAACGACTTACTTTCCTGTGACTCCCAAAACGTACTTCCAAGTCAGACTAATATTGGTACCCGGATTACGAAATTTACAGTAAACTACATGCCTGAGAAATTGGCAAGGAAAAGCAGTCTCGTAGTGGATTTTTAAATTTTCTTTTTATGAGACAAGCCATGAACTGCTATTGGGTTTCGAGTTGGCTTAACGAGCGCTGGCACTTATTCTGTGCAGTGCACAAATTGAAAAGCGTCTCGATGTGTTCCTCGCTTTTCGTACGGTGTTGCTACCTAAATATAATATAGCCGAAGCTGCTCTTCTGCTATTTCTTTTACAAAAGTTTTCAGAATTTATTGCCTCTTTTTAGGCGCGCTACCTTTTCAAACGCTTTTTGTGGATAGCCATGCATACGCTACGCATACTCCGCTTATGGTAGTTTTAAAAGCAAGACCGCCATGCCATTTTCATTTATGCACAAAAACAAGCTCTACTTCGTGTTCACCACAACTCGCCGTATCCGTTTCAATGCCAGAAAGGCACGTTTTGTCTGCAGTCAAGTTCATAGGTGCATACATATGCCTATGTTTATGCAGAAAAAATCTGGTGAGTCTCATATTTAGTTAAACACATACATATCTACATACATTTGTTAGATACCGTTTATATCCTTCTACCGGAAGCGTACATTTATTCAACAAGGCATATGTTTGCCACATTTTTTATTATTCTACAATCTGATGGTAGCCCGCTGAATTCTTCGTGAATTATGCCTCACATTTTTTGCTTTGTTTCTCATTTGTTGCTCTCGCCTCTTTTTCTCCGGCATTTTAATTGAGTTCACACCTTTTCTGGGGTGGCGGCAGCCAGCCAAGCAAACAAAATGCGATTATTTCATAGCAAAAGCGGGAGGCACCAAATACATGTGCACATATGTATGTGTTTACATATGTGCATCGAAAGGGAATAAGGAGCGTACATTTCGGAAGGACACAAGTAAAATGTACCAAGGCGTGCAAGGTCATTGGCGCCTGCTGACTTTAGGAAGCTAATTGCAATCAACGCAAAAAAACAGCAGAATTTAAGCGTTCTGTCGTCGGAGCAGCGTAGGAATTCTTTTAAGTATTCTCATATTATTTCATACGCTAGTTGCAATGTCTATTGCCGCTTAGTTGCATTTGAAAAGGTACTTAAATGTGACCAATGTTAAAACTGTCGTTTGCTTTGCTGGTGAATGAGCAAGCCTATGAAGTGAATAGTATAAAGTACAGTATAACCTCGATTTATAGCAAGTAAGGGAACGTTACATACCTACTCTATAATTAGTGACACAAGAATGTATACTTCAATATTTGTTTATTTATTTTAGCTAAGCGTTCTAGTCCAGGGACCTCGAGAACGAGTTCCGGTTTTGTTTTAGTTCTGCATGAGAAAAAAATGTAATATCAAGAACATTCCCATAAAAGAACTAAACGAGAACAAAAGTCTTGAGAGCAATTTGAACGAGAACAAAATGAGAATAAACGATTCGGGAGCCGTTCCGTAAAGAGAAAAATGTGAACAAAACTCTCGGCGACGTTCTCAAAAAGAACAGAATGAGAACGAAAATTTCGGGAACGTTTCTAATAAGAACAACGAACACGTTTCAAGGAGGACAAAATAAGAACAAATTTCTGTTAGAGAACAAAACGAGAATAAAAGTTTTGAGAATTTAACAAGATAAAAAACCGTTTCAGGAAAAACCATGATTCTTAATTCTAAGCCAGAAGAAAGCTGGATCGTTTCATCATCCAGATTCTTTATCACTTGGGGACGCTGTATATTTATGGAACAATTTTTCAATTTCTGTGCAAGAAAAGTTCGTGTCATAACCCTGTCGTTGACTTAATTTGCCAAATTTTCTTTCAGTTCTGTTTTGATTAAGTTTAATATTCAAAGATTTCAAACTTATTGAACTCTATGGGAAAAATTTTTTTAGTACCGCTTCTATTCTTCACGAGTAGGTCAAAGAAGATTTGCTGCCGTTCGTTCTCTGTCAGAAAGTTCCTGAGACTTTTGTTCCATTTTGTTCTTTGCCAGAACGTTGCGGAGAGTTTAGTTCACATTTTGTTCTCTTAGAAATATTCCCGAAAGTATTGTTCAAATTTTATTCTTTTTGGGAACGTGCCACAGGGTGGTTTTTCTATATAGTTCCTGTTGTGAACGTTCTCTACAGTTGCTTTTCTCACTTTCGATCTCGTAAAAACAATTCGGAAGATTTTGTTCTTATTTCGGCTTGGGTTTTTAAGCGTTATTGTTTCGACCATACCTTAGGTTCTCGGTCCCTGATCTAGACTGAGAAAGAAAGGCTTAATAGAGTTGGTGGAATCTCTACTGCCTATAAAACTTATGTATATCGAATTGCTCGGGAGCAGCCAGAATCTCAAACGACTTCAGTTTCTCATATTGCATACCTTTAGAATCGTTTGCCAATTTCCCTTAAGGAGAGTGCAACAATGAGCAACTGAACAGCTCGCTCATACCCAAGTCAAGAAAAAATTTCACACAAAGTTAACAACAAAGTAATGTGCAGCCCTTGAAAACCCAAAAGGCGTAAATACTGACTTTTTAATCCTGTGAAGCATCGCTTTTTTTTTCTTACAAGTTGCATACTTTTGCACCCCTTACCTACTCTACCGCTCCCAGCGATTATATGCCCACTTTCATTCATTAGCACCACTTTTGTTTCTAAGTATACGAAGGATATTTGTAAAATAATCAGTCAGACAGTTCTTGAGACATTTTACAGTCGATGGTTCTAATTACCGGCGCATTAGATACAAACGGAATTGCTTTTGTAAGTCGAAACTTTTGTATTGATGCATTGAAGCTAGGCACGCTACGCGCGCCGCCCCCTCAATGACGGCTGAACAATTAGGTATTTAACATTGACAGCTGGACAATGCAAATTTTAACTTTAGCTACTATTTTTTTTCTTTTCTTCTATTTAGCTATGTTTGTATAAACCTGCTGTTCATTTTCATACACATGTAGCTGACATTTGTACATTAGACCGAATCACAAACAAAAGTTCGCCGTATTTCCTTGAGTGGTAAAGTGTTTTTGCAAGGCGATGAAGCAAAATTTTTTTTGGGTCTAACATAGGGGTGGCCTTTTTGCACTGTTAGGCATTTACAGTCGGAGCTTAAAGTATGATATATGTAAGTAGTATGAGGAGAAAGTTTTTATGTTCCCGAGTTCATTAAGCTCAAGTACCCTGTTCTAGTACTTACCCACCAGAGCAATTTTGGCACTGTCTTTCAGCTCGCTAAAGTCTTTCGAAAGACAAAAACCTCAAATGACAATTCTGGCAACTATCGTGAAAGCTCTTTTCTGTGTTTCGGAAGACTAATAGAGAGATCTGCTAACAAGGAGGCCTTAGCATTATACTTTTTGTCTTTTTAAATTAGTTAAACCTGAAAACTAATTCAAAATTAAATTAAAAAACGAAAAACAAAATATAAAAAAGAAAAAAATTAATAAAATAAATTTATAAAAATAAAATATACAATAAAAAATAGATAGATAGATAAAATCTAAAAAATAAAAAAAAATAATCAAGAAATAGAAAAAATTTAATTAAAAAAGGAAAAATAAAATGAGTTACTAAAAATTGAATGAAATTAAAAAAAAATATTTTTCTCTTTAAAACAATAGAATATAAAATCAAAGGAAATTAAATTTAAAACAAAAAAAAAATAAAATGAAAAAAAGAAAACTAGTTACTTAAAATTAAAGGAATTTAAAATTTTTTTTCTAAATTTAAGTACTAAAAGAATACGAAATTAAAAAAAATACATACAATTAAGTTTATAAAAAATTCAATATTTTCAATAAGTTCAATATTTATATACCATCTTTATCGAAAAAAGAAGACCATTACTTTTTATTTCGTCATGATATTCGAAAATCTCGAAATTTTGAACTCAAAGAGAAGTATCTTTTTTCAGTTTTTTGCAGTTAATAAACTATTTGTCGGAGGTATCAAACTGTGCGTAATTACCTCGGATTTCCATGAGAGCGTAAGCTAGATTAAAATAAATATTTTTTTGCATTAAAAGATTAAATTTTTTTTAAATTTAAAATATTAAATTTTTTTAAAATTTTATATTTTTTTATTAATTATGCCATGTTCAATTTTTATTTGAAGAGTACACTGTACAAATTAGAGAAAGTAAACACCAAAACTGTAGAAGATAAGAGTTTTTTCGTACCAGCGTCTATAAAGTTTTAAAAAATAGAAACAGTAAAAAAAATTAAAGAAAAAAATGAGTTTCTCCGACTCGAACCTCAGATATCTCGAATGGCACGCCATTACTTAGCTTACTAGTTTATAGCGTCTATTGGAGCAGTGGGAACAAAATGCTTTCGGCCAAAACAGCTTTAAGAGCATGAAAGTTGACAATAGTGCTTTTATTTGTAAGACTTTCGTGGCAGAATAAACAAAATATTTCTAACTATCTTGCCTACTGTCTTTAAATTGCCTTACAAAAGACTGCCCTGTAAAGCTTTCCAAAAATTATTAAACTTTTGGTAAGGAAGTTTTTTGATTATTCCAGCAGATGCTAATAATAATTTGTATTGCCGCATATAGGTGTTACCGAAAAAATTATAAAAGGCGAGCCCTAGGTTCTGCCAAACTTTTTTGTTTCCAAATTTCCTTGCAAAAAGACTTTTTACTCAGGGATGTTTTTTCTGGCACGCTCTAATGTACATATGTATAACACCTAGTACACCTTTGCTTCAGGAAATAGCCCAGCTCTTGCACTGCCATTTAACATACCCAGTCCCTTTTTGTTGATATACAAATTTGTCTCACCTTTCACACCTTTGCTATTCATTCTTTTCGCTCTTTTCCTCTATTTTCGCTGTGTGTTAACTCATCCTCGTGTTATCTACACAGTCATTTATTTCAATTCTCAAGCTCGTTTCTCTTGTTTTGCTTTTTGTAATTGTTTCTACCCTCCAGTGGCTCCACTTGACATTGACAATGGTTGGTGGACAATGCGTTTTTCATGTTTCATTCATTGTCTTTTTGTGAATGATGGTTTCTTCGCTAGTTCTTTTTGCCCCTTCTTATATTTCAAATTATTGGATGGGGTTGTTTAAAGCAACTTTGCCTTTTGTAGATCCTGTAAAGAGAAAACATAAGATTGTATATTTTTCATTTATTAAATTCTTTATTTTTATCATAGAATGCCCTGCTAATGAAAGAGCAGCCAGAAACCTTTAAATATCTACGAGAAAGAAGTGAATTATTTAATCATTCCGTTTTGCGATAAGATAAGTTGGCTTTGTAATAGGTTTGATCGAACAAATGGTGGATTACAATTTTTTCGGGCATGTGAAATCAGATTGATGCTGTTAAGGCAAGGTTACGGCTATTATTCAGATCCAACAACCGTAATAAGTAAAAGTCTAATATTGAATGATAGCCAAGCTGTATTCCAGGCCCCCACATAATTTTAGTTCAAGTCCTGCTAAGTTCTTGAGTGAATTCAAAAGCTGAACGTCCTGGCGGAGCACAGTGATATCCAACTAATTTGGGTACCAGGTCACATAGGAATTGAGAGAGGCGGCCGCCTTGTCTGCTAGACTCCTATAGGACCTAAGTCCTTCCTTGTAATCGGACCAAGCACAATCAAGAAAAAGCTCAGGAAGGAGAGGAATAGACTCAGAGAACAATACTGGCGTAACATCATAGGTCTACGCCAGGCTAAATGCTTACTGGCAGTCTACAACCTTACAAGGTACCGGGCAATCATAAACCTCCCCAAAGAGAGGCTAACGATAATAACAAGTTTTCTGACGCGACTTAAAGCTCACCTGCATAAGCTAGGGACCAGGTCGAACGACTTACACCTGCTTCGCAGTGCGAGAATGTTGCAAGGAGACAGGAGAGGTACCTAGGTCAACTAAGGCCAAGTGTTGAATTCATGCTATCGTTAACCCCTGGAGATCTTTTCAAAAATCTGTGATCTCTAGGACCTAGGATTGGGGTACTATGAAGGGTTGAGGGCACAATAGACCACTTTATCGCAGTGCATATCTCTTTACCAATCAATATTTCTATCTAACCCTATCCGAGTGCAAATGGTGTTCTTGAGAAATGAAAAAGCTTAGCTTTTCCTAATACATCCCATTGGCTGCTAATGATCCAATAGACGTAGCCCAACTCAGCAGTGGTCAGCTGATCGTTTCTTTGTCTTCGCTTCAAGTGCTGCGGGCAAACGAATAGATGTTTTTATTGCGAGCCTGTATTGTCTTGATATTTGCGGTGGTAAATAAATTAAATTTGGAATTTATGGGGTTGTTCATAGTCGCTATTGTAGTGAGATATTATTTTTTCCAAATTTCAAATTGTTAAAGATAGCTTTTTAAGGAGCTATTGAACATTTAACCCGCGGATGCTGGCAGAGGAAGAGAAAGACTTTCTATGCGATGGAAAAACCCGTTGGCGAAGGACTTGGCTTCACTTAGCATTTTTAATTGGTGTCTGCTTATGTGGTAACAGCGCCAAATAAGAGCATTGAACATTCCTTAGCTACTCATTCAATTGGATTTCTATGAATATTTGACTCCGGAGAACACTACCCAAACTCATATTTCCTAATTTGGCCTGCTTCTTCAACTTAATTAAAAATTCTTTGCAAAGTTTGCGTAACGCGCAAATTACCAAATAACATAAAAAAAGTCCTTTAGCGAGTGCACACAATGCTCTCATATCCACTCATATGCCATGCAGCGATGACACATTGCTTTCCGCGCTTAGCTCCGTTCACCGTAAAATGTCAAAAAGTAAGTAGTTACTAATTTTGTACAAACAACTGTTGCTCCTCCCATATTTGCACGCCACGTCTAAAACCCCTTTCACTTCGATGCCACTAACTCAATACACCACCGCTCCACTGCTCCCATAGTGAACAGTCGCTATTTGCGGCAATCGCTTTATTGTCTCTTTTAATATCCTTTTGACATGAAATATGACGTCTGGCTTTGGTAATCACACAAAAATGACTAAACTATGTTAAAAAGCATTTTAGATAAGGCTAAAAATGGGTAATAAATTTGAAGCGCGATGTGAACGATAACAAAAGCTAAAGCTCAAAATGTGTGAGGCGTTATAAGCAATTGTCTGCATAGTAATTTTTGAGCGCCTATTCTGGGTGGCGGCGTAAGTGGAGTTTGTTAGTTTTTACTTATTCCAATTTACGGTACATGACATGCTGGACGGCTTAATAGCGAATTAATGTAGAGGATTATGTTTATAATGGTGAAGCACGAATTTGTCGCGTTTTGGCAAATAATTTGCTTTGCGGTTATTTGAATTATGCGGTTAAGTGAAAGAGGGGACGACGAGTGACAACTTGCGTGGGAAAGAGTAGTTTGGGTGTTAGTTAGATTAGTGAGAAGTTATGAAAGCAATGTTTAATGTGTGTTAGAAATTTAGTGTATGCTATAAGGCTTGTCAGTGGGAGAGAGAATAGGAATATGGCTGAAAAGTTGAGTTACTGTAGTC
>NW_016162584.1:0-4189 GCF_001687245.7 Rhagoletis zephyria
AATGTACAGTATATCAAAGTTCAAGTTTGACTTTACTTATATTCCAACAAGAACCTTCCTATCTCTCACTTTCATTTTTAATTTAATANTTAATTTAATATCCGGGGTGGTTGACTGCCCCTTTTTACTTGAACGCATATTTTTTCTTATTCCTAATATTTGTTTAAGGAATCATGCCACATTTTACGTTGGGCTAGCGAGGACCAATTATGCGGCTAATGCTCCTGTTGTTAGAGCTCTTAAAGAGTTTAACTTGCTCCCAAATTCTTCAATTTTGGACTTCTCCTTCTGTGAAAAAAGATTTAAAATGCTACGAAATGACCTGTTAAATTAGTTGGTAGTCTATCTTAACCTGTAACTAGTCTGTAAGAGATGTAATAATTTCAAGACTAAATAAATAAATGTAAATGTAAATGTAAATGAAAACATGAATATTATAAATTTTTGGAAAATGGGCGTAGCCACGCCCACTTATGGTTACATGTGTATATCTTGGTAACCGCTACACAAATTTCTTCCAAACTTGGCACAGTTGTTGGCCTTGATACAGCATGCTAAATGGCCGAAAATTTTTAAAATCGGACAATAACCACGCCCACATTCCATATAACAATAATTTCGAGAAATACAAAATCTTCGATAAATCAGTAAATATTAAAGCTAATTTATTCAAAATTGATGGTTGCAACAATTCTTTACCAAGAAATACGTTTATGATAAAATTTTGGAAAATGGACGTGGCACAGCCCACCTGTGATCACATATATGTATCTCGCTAACCGTTCTAGCAATTTGTACCAAACGCGGTATGGTTATTGTGCTTGCCACATAAAAGCAAACCGTTGAAAATTGTTGAAATCGGTCTAAAATTACGGCCGCTTTTCATATAACGGTAAATTTCAGAAATGCTTGAAATTTCATTATTTCGAAATTTAAGGACGCTAATTTACTTAAAATGTATACATCCCGGCTTATCATGTTGCGGTAGCTTTCGGAAAGGTGGAAAACATATATTTAATACTTGCGCCGGGTATTTAATGTTCGGCTCCGCCCGACTTAGACTTTCTTACTTGTTTTTTCTTCACTTTATTCGACCTCGCGATCGATAAGCCTTTTTGGATACTCCACTACTCTTTAGTTCACTTTTTCACTATTTAAAAATTCTATTTCCTACCAGTTACTGATAATTTTCCACCAATTAACAAAAATTTCTGCGCTTTCGCTTGTAGCTGCTAAGTTCGCGTTGTTTTACAATTCAATTCAGCAATGGTCGACTGTGAGGTTGCCATTAGGTTTTTATAACCTTGCACTGCGGGAATATTTCATTTGGAAGAATAACGGGCACTGCGTCATTTGGACTAGTTCCATTACTCTTCCAAATGAAATTTGCCGCAGTGCAAGGAGGAATATCAAAAAAAATCCGGGGTTGCCGTAACTCCTTTGCCAGTATTTTTACCGAACTTAACCGCAAAAAAAAATCTTTTAAAATTGCTAGTTTACAAATTTGATAGTTTCGTGGTGAATACGAACGTCAGAATTTTGTCTAGCTCATGTGCTAGGTAAATTTTGACAGCTTCTAAGTGTTTCAGCCTTATCATGAGTTAAATTTTTTTTTCGAACCGGTTCACTTTTTTAACTTTTGGTTTCCATGTATTTACTATGGGCGGATGAACAATTTTCGGGCGAAACTCATGATAAGGCAGAATATTGTGGGCGGTAATAAAGAATGAAAATCAAAATGGAATCTGATAAATTTAAAAAGAACGTACGTTACTTGCAAGTTATAAAATAGATGTTAATTTTAACAATTTCAGCAACACACAAAATAGAGCTTCTGCACGAGCGTTTGTGTGGTTTTTCACTCGTCAAAATTTTCCTTTTTCATTTGGCACAGCAAGATACTATTTATTTGTACACCGTAGCAAATTTTTTCCACCGTCTCACCATGGATAAAAGTTACCGGTTGGCACAAATACTATATCGGAATATCGATAATGTTTCCGCCAGAATGTTTTAGCACAAAGGGAAACATAGCTGTCAAATTACCAAGTTGTCGCAATAGATGCCAAGATATATGCCCTGATATGTATTGTGCCCCACATTCCAACAGATGTGTCAAGTTATAAATTCCATCCTGTGAAGACGGCAGTTACAGACAGCTGTCACCAACTATCACTAGCCTCCGCTGGAAAACTTTTATTAACCAAAAAAAAATAGGCGAACAGACCTGAGGAACTAGTGACAATTAGCGACACCCGTCCGGAAGGAACACAGCTATCGCAAAATGGCAGACATTCCATGCAGTTTTGGTGTTGCCATACGCTCTAGAAAAATTATCAGATGGTGAAATTTATGGCACGCTACCGGGTGCGCTATACGCCGAAGAATAAAGTATTTATATTTTGTACGGCGAACAGTAACCCATAACAAACCTCTTTCACTTCGCGACTCGTCACAGAAGCGAACAGGAAAAAGGGTTAACTGTCTTCAAAAGGAGTCCGCAGAGAGTTAGGTGGTAACATCACAAGAACGTGGGGCACGACTCATCCCTGAGATATAGAGTCTCAGAAAAAAAAGAAGTCTTTAGCCGGGCAAAAAAAAATAACACCCCGTAGTTACGTCAGGTGGCAGTTAGGGTTCGTCCGACTCAGTATTGGTAGTCTAATAAGTTAAGTTTGACGTTACGTAAATACCGAGGTCAACGCATTTACTATATTCCGCGTCAGTATTCGCTTGTAATGCTGGGTGGACTCGTTATTGTATAGCCGATCTCTGGAACAATAGGTCTACTGATCTGGTTAATACTGAGTCGGCTCCTATCATTCTTGCATTCGTAAAGCAATGAATCTAATGTTTTAAAAGGTTCAATCTGGGGTTTTAGTAAGTCAGGGTGATTTATAGTAATACTGGTAAGAAATTTAGGGTTGGGTCAGAGTTTACCCAGTAAATTCGGATTAAAACTCAACCTGGTTGTATAATCAGTTCAGATTGAATTAGCGTTATTTTCCAAATGCTTGAGTCTAAATTACACCGAGTAAACCTTGGGCCAACAATCAAGTCGGGTGTTGCGGTGGTTCTCTATTGTTTTAGGCCAGAGAAGCCTACCCCCCAAAGTGCCGAACTTAGTCGGTCTTAACACCCTGCCCCCCACTATTTCAAACCCGCTAAGAAGAACACAGGGCAGCCTGTCCTGAAAAGGACACTTGGCTGCGAGTTTATAGCCGTCCGGCGGCTGGGAAAACGTGTATATATTTATTTTGTTTCCTACTCGTTATGGGTTTGCGGCCCAAGAGACATTTTCTTAAAGGAGAACTCGTCAAAACTCCGAAAGGCATTAAACATTTTGATAAGGAGAACTCGCCAAAACTCCGAAAGGCATTAGACGTTTGGATAAGGAGAACTCGTCAAAACTCCTAAAAGACGATCCTAATGGGAGTGCGGATTGTCAGGTAGTTCACGACTCCCGGTGGGAGCGCGCGTGAACGTCCTATAAATATAAATGCTCGGGGAGGATACTGGGCGGTTTGTCTCCGACCGCCAAAGCGCCCAGTGAAAAGGACTGAACTTAGTCGGTCTTCACAGTACGGCCCCTCCGCTAGTCCAGTAGCTCGTTTCTGTTCCGAATCTCTACCTGGGCGAATTCATGTATGAATTCTCCGCCTTGTTCTCTGTCTACTGAGTAGTAGATTATATTCTCTACCAACAGAGAAACGATCGCTAGGGAAGAGTTACAGAAGCGAGTTACAGACCTACATGACTTAGCTTCGAGGAAAAGCCATGTAAAGTTGGACCCCGGGCAGTCTGCGGGCGGTCAAGGTTTTACCCTATCGCTAAGTTTAATATTGGAAAAAACGTGTATATATAAAAAGTTTAGAAAAACGTCATTATTAATTTTAGAAAAAACTACTTTACTTTCGGATCGCTCTTCGTGACAGATGACATTGTCACGGCCGGATGTCAGATGCATGGAACCTACCGATCGGTTTGCAATTCAAGATCTCTAAATCGTACAAAGCATTGCCTACCTTTCGCAGAACACGACACTTGATATATTTAGGCAAGAATTTAGCATTTATGCCTTGCTTAAAATTGCTAAGAGCGAAGTTTTTCCGGAATACTTCTTGTCCTTCCCGGTAATTCACAACTCGCGTACGTTTGTTGTACGTGTTCGCTGCTCTGTCTTGCGCTA
>NW_016162584.1:5622-25278 GCF_001687245.7 Rhagoletis zephyria
GTTGCCAGCAACGTTTCGGTTGTTGTTGTTGTTGTTGTAGCGGCACTACTAAGCTCAGTTACGGTCTGGATATTGTAGCCGCCTAAACAGCTACCTGTCCAGACTCGACCCAAACATCCCAAATGAGTGCCGGCATGTGGAGACGCCCCCCCACGACACCAACCACCTCTTCACATACCAGCTCAATCCGACTCAACTAACACCCCTCTCCCTTTGGTCCGACCCCATCGAAACAGCTGGTTTCCTGGGCCTACCGTTAGTTGAGCTTGACGATAATGATTAAAGTTGACGCGAAACAGGCGGGGCTTAGTAGTGCCACTACAACAACAACGTTTCGGTCATTTGGTATGCTGTAGCAAGGCTAACAACTGTTCCAAGTTTGGAAAAAATTGGTGGAGCGGTTACCAAGATATACACATGTAACCATACGTGGGCGTGGCTACTCCCATTTTCCGAAAATTTATAATATTCTTATTTCAGGCGAACAGACCTGAGGAACTAGTGACAATTAGCGACACCCGTCCGGAAGGAACACAGCTATCGCAAAATGGCAGACATTCCATGCAGTTTTGGTGTTGCCATACGCTCTAGAAAATTTATCAGATGGTGAAATTTATGGCACGCTACCGGGTGCGCTATACGCCGAAGAATAAAGTATTTATATTTTGTGCGGCGAACAGTAACCCATAACAAACCTCTTTCACTTCACGACTCGTCACAGAAGCGAACAGGAAAAAGGGTTAACTGTCTTCGAAAGGAGNAAAGGCGTCCGCAAGAGAGTTAGGTGGTACAATCACAAGAACGTGGGGCACGACTCACCCCTGAGATATAGAGTCTCAGAAAAAAAAGTCTTTAGCCGGGCAAAAAAAAAATAACACCCCGTAGTTACGTCAGGTGGCAGTTAGGGTTCGTCCGACTCAGTATTGGTAGTCTAATAAGTTAAGTTTGACGTTACGTAAATACCGAGGTCAACGCATTTACTATATTCCGCGTCAGTATTCGCTTGTAATGCTGGGTGGACTCGTTATTGTATAGCCGATCTCTGGAACAATAGGTCTACTGATCTGGTTAATACTGAGTCGGCTCCTATCATTCTTGCATTCGTAAAGCAATGAATCTAATGTTTTAAAAGGTTCAATCTGGGGTTTTAGTAAGTCAGGGTGATTTATAGTAATACTGGTAAGAAATTTAGGGTTGGGTCAGAGTTTACCCAGTAAATTCGGATTAAAACTCAACCTGGTTGTATAATCAGTTCAGATTGAATTAGCGTTATTTTCCAAATGCTTGAGTCTAAATTACACCGAGTAAACCTTGGGCCAACAATCAAGTCGGGTGTTGCGGTGGTTCTCTATTGTTTTAGGCCAGAGAAGCCTACCCCCCAAAGTGCCGAACTTAGTCGGTCTTAACACCCTGCCCCCCACTATTTCAAACCCGCTAAGAAGAACACAGGGCAGCCTGTCCTGAAAAGGACACTTGGCTGCGAGTTTATAGCCGTCCGGCGGCTGGGAAAACGTGTATATATTTATTTTGTTTCCTACTCGTTATGGGTTTGCGGCCCAAGAGACATTTTCTTAAAGGAGAACTCGTCAAAACTCCGAAAGGCATTAAACATTTTGATAAGGAGAACTCGCCAAAACTCCGAAAGGCATTAGACGTTTGGATAAGGAGAACTCGTCAAAACTCCTAAAAGACGATCCTAATGGGAGTGCGGATTGTCAGGTAGTTCACGACTCCCGGTGGGAGCGCGCGTGAACGTCCTATAAATATAAATGCTCGGGGAGGATACTGGGCGGTTTGTCTCCGACCGCCAAAGCGCCCAGTGAAAAGGACTGAACTTAGTCGGTCTTCACAGTACGGCCCCTCCGCTAGTCCAGTAGCTCGTTTCTGTTCCGAATCTCTACCTGGGCGAATTCATGTATGAATTCTCCGCCTTGTTCTCTGTCTACTGAGTAGTAGATTATATTCTCTACCAACAGAGAAACGATCGCTAGGGAAGAGTTACAGAAGCGAGTTACAGACCTACATGACTTAGCTTCGAGGAAAAGCCATGTAAAGTTGGACCCCGGGCAGTCTGCGGGCGGTCAAGGTTTTACCCTATCGCTAAGTTTAATATTGGAAAAAACGTGTATATATAAAAAGTTTAGAAAAACGTCATTATTAATTTTAGAAAAAACTACTTTACTTTCGGATCGCTCTTCGTGACAGATGACATTGTCACGGCCGGATGTCAGATGCATGGAACCTACCGATCGGTTTGCAATTCAAGATCTCTAAATCGTACAAAGCATTGCCTACCTTTCGCAGAACACGACACTTGATATATTTAGGCAAGAATTTAGCATTTATGCCTTGCTTAAAATTGCTAAGAGCGAAGTTTTTCCGGAATACTTCTTGTCCTTCCCGGTAATTCACAACTCGCGTACGTTTGTTGTACGTGTTCGCTGCTCTGTCTTGCGCTAACTCAAGGTTCTTTCGTATGTGTTCGCGAATGTTTGCTAACTTGTCAGCTCTGCTTGTAATCGGGACTTCGTCTTGTCTTAGGCTACCCAGTTTCTCCAGTATGCTATAGGCTGACGCATGTTGTATCATATTTTGTCCAAATAACGCGTAGTATGGCGAGCTCTGAATCGACGTATGGTAATCGCTTCTTAAAACCGACAGAATTTCGGGAATATGTTTGTCCCAGTCCATGTGATCTTGCTTGTCCTTCAGGAATATTCTAACTTTCGAAACAATCTCTCTGTTCACTCGTTCAGAGGCGTTAGCCTGCGGTGAGTATAACCCCGTCTTAATGTGAACAACCCCATAGTTTTCAAAAAACTGCTGCATCTCCTTCGAAATGAATTGCTTCCCGTTATCACTATGGACGAATTGAGGGACCCCGAAAGCTGGAAAAATCTCTGTACTAAAGAAGCTAATTACGTTTGCCGACGTCGCGTTTTGCATCGCCTTCAAAAATACGTATTTGGAAAAATGGTCTAGCACTATAAACAAAAACTGGTTTCTTCGCTTTGAACCTGGATAGGGTCCTAAGAAATCGCAATAAAGACGCTGGAATGTCCTCTCAGATACGAAGACATTGCCCATAGGTGGTCTGGACACTTGATTGGTGGCTTTCACGGCTTTGCAGGTTTCGCAACGGTTTACATAGAGGCGTATGTCCTTTGCCATTTGTGGCCAAAAGTATTTCTGCCGAACGCGCTCTAAAGTTTTCTGCCAAGCTCCATGGTAACTAGCATTGGAATCGTGTGAACATTTGGTTGCGAGCACCGTCAGCCCTTCCGGTAACCACAAACGCCAGAGTGAATCCCTCTCTTCCACACCTCTTCGAAACATCACTCTTTTGTAAAGTCTATTTTCGACTATGCGTAAATCGGGTAGCCCTTTNATCCTTAAGTTGTATCTTTGCAATAGAAGCGATCATCTTGCCAGCCTGCCGCTCAAGTCCTTTTGTGCCATTAGCCACTTGAGACTTGAATGGTCAGTAATTATTCGAAAAGGCAATCCTTCAATATATGGTCTGAAACGCTTGACACTAACTATTGCGGCGAGGCATTCCAACTCGGTGACCATATAATTTCGCTGAACATTATTAAGTTTCTTCGATACAAAAGCTATGGGATGCTCTGCTTCTTCCTCATCGAGCTGGAATAACACGCCTCCTGCTCCTATTTTGGATGCATCACATTGGTTCACGAATTCTTTACTAAAATCGGGTTGTGCCAGGACAGGCGCTGAACAGAGTGCAACTTTAAGTTTACCAACTGCTTCAACTGCCTCAGGAGTTAATTTACCAGAACTTGCTCTTCTTCCGCATCCCGCAAGCATTTCGCCACTTCCTTCAGCAATTCCAAATGATCTTCGAAGTTTGAACTGCACACCATCAGATCATCCAGGTAGACGAAGACGTTCTCTCTTAACCGTGAAGAAATAGCCTTATCCATCAGCCGACTCATTGTTTGTGGTCCATTGCACAGGCCAAAGGGCATCACTTTAAAGTGATACAATGGCTTCCCTGGAACCGCAAATGCCGTCTTTTTCTTAGACGATTCCGTTAATTTGATTTGGAAGAAAGCATCCTTCAAATCAATACCACTTAAAAATTATGTATCCTTTAACCTGCTCAACAGTCCATTAATATGGGGCAACGGATACGAGTCCTTCTTGGTGACCGCGTTCACCTTCCTGGAATGTACCCACAGCCTGAGTTTGACTGGTTTCCGAACTAGTACCACTGGACTACACCACGGTGAATTCGATTCCTCAATCACTCCCATCTTGAGTAGCCTTTCAATTTCGCTATAAGCTTCTGCCTGCCTGGGTGGTGAAAGAGGAAAGTACTTACTTTTAATTGGCACCGCATCACCCGTGTCTATATGGTGCGTCACTAAACTGGTTTGACNCCATTAATATGGGGCAACGGATACGAGTCCTTCTTGGTGACCGCGTTCACCTTCGTGGAATCTATCCACAGCCTGACTTTGCCTGGTTTCCGGACTAGTACCACTGGACTACACGATGGTGAATTCGATTCTTCAATCACTCCCATCTTGAGTAGCCTTTCAATTTCGCTATAGGCTTCTGCCTGCCTGGGTGGTGAAAGAGGAAAGTGCTTACTTTTAATTGGCACCGCATCACCCGTGTCTATATAGTGCGTCACTAAACTGGTTTGACCTAGTCCTAGCTTTTCGAACGAGGGAAACTCCTGAACAACTTTTTGCAATGCTATCTTCTGATCTGATGTGAGCTGATGGAAGCNCTTCGCATCCGTTTCCAAGAATGGAAACGTTTGCTCCGGAATCCAATAAACCCACTATGAAACTATCGTGTATTTTAATCTTTGCCAGCGGTCGCTCATCTGGCGTTATAAGAATTTTAGTGCTTTGCAAACTTTACGCATATTTAATCGGCTAGAATATCTTTTCCTACACTGTAGTATATTTTCAGAAACTACAAGTTTTGGTTCTTCGTCGAATATATCCGCCCTTTTCCGTTCATAATCCTGTTTNCAAGATAAAAGCGAATAGTCCTCGTAATACTTTTAAAAGTGACCGGTAAAGATATCGAGCCGAGTATTTTCGCTGATTTCCACCAGCTGTGTAGACAAAAGCGCGCAAAGAATGATATTTTAAATTGTTTTCTTTTAGGAATTCTTCGCATCCGTTTCCAAGAATGGAAACGTTTGCTCCGGAATCCAATAAACCCACTATGAAACTATCGTGTATTTTAATCTTTGCCAGCGGTCGCTCATCTGGCGTTATAAGAATTTTAGTGCTTTGCAAAAGTTTACGCATATTTAATCGGCTAGAATATCTTTTCCTACACTGGAGTATATTTTCAGAAAGTACAAGTTTTGGTTCTTCGTCGAAAATATCCGCCCTTTTCCGTTCATAAACCTGTTTTCTTTGCTCTAAACTAGCTGGGAATTAAGTCTGGCATGCCACATCCCTACGTGAAGGCCTAAGAATTCGAACCTGCAGAGGATTGGCTGTAGAAGAAAACATACACTATCGGAATTATCTGGAAAAGTTATGATGACCCTAGGCGATTCCCATAATAATAACACCATGCCCAAAAAAAAACATCAAAAATCAACGNAATCCAATAAACCCACTATGAAACTATCGTGTATTTTAATCTTTGCCAGCGGTCGCTCATCTGGCGTTATAAGAATTTTAGTGCTTTGCAAAAGTTTACGCATATTTAATCGGCTAGAATATCTTTTCCTACACTGGAGTATATTTTCAGAAAGTACAAGTTTTGGTTCTTCGTCGAAAATATCCGCCCTTTTCCGTTCATAAACCTGTTTTCTTTGCTCTAAACTAGCTGGGAATTAAGTCTGGCATGCCACATCCCTACGTGAAGGCCTAAGAATTCGAACCTGCAGAGGACTGGCTGTAGAAGAAAACATACACTCGGAATCAGAACTATCGGAATTATCTGGAAAAGTCATGATGACCCTAGGCGATTCCCATAATAGTAACACCATGCCGAATTCTTTGCCAAGTTAGCTTTTACTTTCTCAACTATAATTTAATTGGGTATAAAACCGCAAACTAGAATTATCTCAAAATTCTTAATAAAAAGTTTGTAGTGAAGTTTTATCGAATTTTTTTAATTTTTCTTCAAAGTTTGTAATTTCGATATATATGGTTTATGTAAGATAATGAGCTATATTTTTTTAAAGATTAATAATCATTAAACAAATAAAATATAGTCAAGGCTGGTTAAAATATCATCCCCCTATTATTTTTCACATGCCTGCATGTATTCAACGTCGCAAACGGTCTTGCGCGCAAAGCAAAACTGCAGAGGCGCTGAATTTGTGTATGTGTTCATGAATAAACTATGAGCCACTTAACTCATCTAGCGGTATACAATGAATCCCTCAAACAATTGCATAAAGAGAAGCAAGCCAAGCCAAGTGGAAGTGATCAGCGATTGGGAAAGATATTCATGCTCACTAGTTAACAAGCAAGCCAAGCAATTGTGAGAGAGTAACATTTTTTAGTGACAGCAAGTTTGAGTGAGCAATGGGGTGATTCATGAGCATATGAGCATATTCATAAGCTGAGCTATTCAGTGCCGAACTCTGATGTGGACGTGGTTATTGTCCGATTTAAAAAATTTTTGGTTGTTGTTGCTGTTGTAGCGGCTACAACAACCCCGCCCAGATATGCTGGTATCTCAGTCGTTGTCGTCAAGTTCCACTAACGGCAGCCCCAAGAAGCGTGCAGCCTCTGTGGGGTCAGCCCATAGGGACGACGCCGTTAGGGTTGTGGGGTTTTCCGGGCATGCGAAGATATGTTTCGAGTCGTGAGGGGTCTCTCTGCATGCCGGCCATTCGTTCGGCACATCCGCATTTAACCTACTTAGGTAGGAATTTAGCCTGCTGCAGTAGCCAGAGCGAAGTTGGGCTATGGTTGTTCTGGTCTCCCGAGGCAGTTGGAGCTCCGTCGCGTCAATGTCCGGTGTTTGTGTGCCTAGAACGGCATTCACAGGTCTTGAGTCTACATAACTGAAGACTGCGTCCCTGTGAATGCCGTTCAGGGCCTGTCTGTGAGCTGACGGGTCCAGAGGTTGCTTAATGAGCCTCTGGACTTCGTCCGTCAGTTCATATAGATGCCTCCTGACGTGCCTCGGCGAGAGCTCCTCTGCAAGCAGATGTGTATTTGGGAGGCCACATCTGTGGCTCCCAGCCAGAAACTGCTTGCAGAGCATCGTGTTGTGCTCCCTAATTGGGAGCATTTTCGCCTCATCGTGGAGGTGGTGTTCTGGTGACATCAGGAGGCATCCAGTCGCTGTCCTAAGTGCTGTATTTTGTACCGTCTGTAGCTTCGTCCACTGCGTCCTACTAGTCCCCAGCGACCACACTGGTGCTGCGTAGTTTAAAATCGGCCGGCCTATTGCCTTGCATGTTGCCAGCAACGTTTCGGTTGTTGTTGTTGTTGTTGTAGCGGCACTACTAAGCTCAGTTACGGTCTGGATATTGTAGCCGCCTAAACAGCTATCTGTCCAGACTCGACCCAAACATCCCAAATGAGTGCCCGGCATGTGGAGACTCCCCCCACGACACCAACCACCTCTTCACATGCCAGCTAAATCCGACTCAACTAACACCCCTCTCCCTTTGGTCCGACCCCATCGAAACAGCTCGTTTCCTGGGCCTACCGTTAGTTGAGCTTGACAATAATGATTAAAAGTTGACCCGAAACAGGCGGGGCTTAGTGGTGCCTCTACAGCAACAACGTTGCGGTCATTTGGTATGCTGTAGCAAGGCTAACAACTGTTCCAAGTTTGGAAGAAATTGGTGGAGCGGTTATCAAGATATACACATGTAACCATACGTGGGCGTGGCTACTCCCATTTTCCAAAAATTTATAATATTCTTATTTCTCGTCCAAAAACCATTGTAAATATCAATTTTGGGTGAATAATCTTCAGTAGTTACTTGTAGGCAATTTACATGATTCAACTTTCGCAGGCGATTAGATGAATCAAAAGTTGAACGAAAGTAGGCAGCCGACCAACTTCACTGAAAGCGATTAGTTGGAAGGCCGTTTACACCATGCGATTGTTGCTTTCAACTAAAAATCCCCTGAAAAATCGCTTTATGTAAATTCCCTATAAAATATCGCAGTTTCGTCTTTCTGAAAATTACCGTTATATGGGAGGTAGGCGTGGTTATTGTCCGATTTCGCCCATTTTCAATACCATCCGTCCTACGACCGAAAGGAGTGCACGTACAAAGTTTCGTTAAGATACCTCAATTTTTACACGAGTTAACGTGTGCACAGACGGACGGACAGACAGTCACCGCTTAATCGATTTCCCTTTTCATTCTGATCATTTATGTATACATTATGTCTATATCTATCTCGATCTGTTTTGCCTGTTACAAACAACCGTTATGTGAACAAAGTTATAATACCCTTGTGCACAAGTGCGCTCGGGTATAAAAATTTTATAGTCATCGGATCGGGATTGTTTCCCGGGTGAGCTTGCCGATGTTGAATCCATTTTACCGATTAAAACTCACTTATCAATGTTATTGTAGGCTTGGTTGATCTATCATGTGGAAGTGCAAGTGAAAACTTTCAGTTTCTGCTTCACTTCATGCCCAACGTTTCGCTAACTTTCTTAGATTCCCGCCCCTGAGGAAGCTAAGAAAGTTAGCGAAACGTTGGGTATGAAGTGAAGCAGAAACCGAGAGTTTTCACTTGCACTTGCACATGATAGATCAACCAAGCCTACAATAACATTGATAATAGTAATAANCGTTTACCTCTGGAGTTTTCTAATTGTATGTCTTTGATATGATACCTACGACGAGGTTGATATATAGCAGTGCCCGCCAAAAAGAGAAAAGTCTTAAAATGAGAATGTATTAGTTACCCTGCAAGAACAGTGACTATCATTTGACAAATCATTTGAGTGGCAAGACTGATAGAGATTCCTGTCACTGGCTACCTACAAGTTTCTATCAAATTCTAAAGGGCAGTGTGAAAAATCTGATGTCAACATTTGTGTACATGTGATCTTCCGTCTTCCTTCAACTTATGGCCTTATATATTGGNGACGACCGCTGTTAAGAAAAAACCTTTTTTCTATATTTTTTTTGCGATGTGGCTTTGACCAGGGTTTGAACCCAGGTGTTGTGGAGTGGAAGCGCGCACTGCTTATCACTACACCACAGCGGCCGACAACATTGATAACATTGATAATCTATACCATATTGATCAGCAAAAAAAACTCACTTTGTTTTGTAAATTTCTCTCTTGGTTCACTTTAATTTTTGTAAAAAAATGCCGCTCACGCTCTTTGTTGCACTTTTGACTTTTCACTAACATCGGATTATAATTATAGGACTGCCGCTTGGTTGAAATTAGTGATGTGTGTTTTTCCGCACTTCCAAGGCCTTTGCAATTTTATGATAATGCGTTATTTTAACCGATTTGAAACGTAATGGACACTTTGGAAAGTTATTCCATGGAATTTTCGATAAAAAGGCACACAATAAAACTTCGGCATCTTACAATTGTAAAATATGAAAAGTCATAAAAACTGGCTTGAATTTCTTCACTTTTCTGTCCAACCCGGAACCCTTAAGTGTTTTCTTAAGAGTTAGAAAATAATTTCATATTTATTTTTGTACCCAACCTCATATTTTTCCGTGCGAAAATCTTTGGTTTTCGAAAATCGGTTCATTAAGGCCACTCTTAAGTACATACATACATATAGCAGCAATTAATTTAATTTAAGGAAATGGCACCGAATGTAGTACATATTTTTAGGCGCAATATTTAATTATAATTATTATTTATTTCTTCTGGCGGCGCGGCGTTTACCTCTGGAGTTTTCTAATTGTATGTCTTTGATATGATACCTACGACGAGGTTGATATATAGCAGTGCCCGCCAAAAAGAGAAAAGTCTTAAAATGAGAATGTATTAGTTACCCTGCAAGAACAGTGACTATCATTTGACAAATCATTTGAGTGGCAAGACTGATAGAGATTCCTGTCACTGGCTACCTACAAGTTTCTATCAAATTCTAAAGGGCAGTGTGAAAAATCTGATGTCAACATTTGTGTACATGTGATCTTCCGTCTTCCTTCAACTTATGGCCTTATATATTGGCCTCTTTTTAACCAACGCAAAATTTGCAAATGTGTTAGTAAGATAAATGAGAATGTGTTAGTTTCCATCACACAATTCTTGTAGGGTTATGAAACAAAAAATGAGAATGTGTTGGTGGTAATGCACGGCAAACAATTTCTGTGTTGTATTACTTATTATAAAAACTTAGGTATGTTTTTTTGCCGGTTTTTTCATTGTGCGTAATTTTNAAAAAATTCTGTGTTGTATTACTTTTTATAAAAACTTTGGTATGTTTTTTTGCCGTTTTTTCATTGTGCGCTATTTTTTAGATCTATATATTTTAGATGAATGAATGAAATGAATGAAACATATAATGAAAGTTAACGGCCCTAAGAAAGGAAAAAGTTGGTAAAATTTTGTATGTATTGTACAAAATTATTATTATTTTTTTATAATTTAAGTGTGGATTTCTGAGCAAAAAACATAACGTGCACTCTGAATATTAAAAGAAAATTTCGTTGATTTCAAGTAGAAATAAAATAAAAATATATATATCTAATATATATTTATTTTAAAATTAGGTAGAACTTGACATTTATCAACAATTTAAAATAACGATTAAACCAAAAGATAAATAACAAAACATATTGTATGTTTTAATTGAGGACTAGTCTGGTATTAAAAAAAAAATACATAATTCACAAAGTGCTTTTAATATAAAGAAAAAGCACAACTTGGTACCATATACATACCTATTTCTAGGGGTGTATGTACGAAAAATTGTGGTATAAAATTTTTGAATGAATATTCATTCATACTGCTCAGTGTACCTACTTTATTCAACAATAATGCGTCATCAACTAAATAAAATTTGTTGCTCTTCTACTCTTTCTGTTGACGTTCGGATTGTGTACGTGTAAGAAGCCGACTGTGTACATGTGAAAGGCCGAATATAGTTCGTTTCCCAGGAAAGTGTTTGGCGGGCACTGATATATAGACTAGGTTTGCCATAGATACATTTGCTATATTTATACTATAAATGGTGGTCTGGACACACAACATTGCAAGTTGATAAAAGCTTAAAAAAATGCTATTTGGTTTCCTACCTTTATTTTTCATTATTGTCAATAAACAAAAATTCATGTACTGCACATTTATATACATACATACATATGTATGTACATGAAGAAAAATACTTTAGATATAGTGAGAGAAACTTGAATACAAATGCATGTATTTAAAACTATTAACTGTCGATCATTTTCGTTGATTATCAAATTATGTGATACATTCCACGTTAAACTCGTTATTCATATGCCCGCATACATACATATGTTACTTTTCATATCACTTCAAGTGATATGCGCCCCACGCTTTTCATTTTCAATGTCATTAATTGTTTATAATGACTTTTGCTAAAATTTCAAAATCAAAAGTTATCAAAACAAATTCTGTGGGACTGGGAAATATTATTTTCTACTTTTTAGTCCATTTATAAAAGTGTTGTATATTAAAAAGTTTTTTTCCNTTCAAATAGGGCTGCCAGATATCTCTGTTGCCAAACCGGGACACTTTACGGAGGGCCTCTCGCTCCCTTCTCTTTCATTTCGACGTGCGAAAGGATGTAGTAAAATTTTATTTTGACAGACAAAAATAAAAACATAAAAACATGAGATCATGAGATCATTACAACGTACGCCAACAAAACAAAAACAACTTATCATACCTAAAGCACAGAGAATTTTTCACAATGCATGAACCTTTTTTTATTCTTTATAAAAATACAGTTTATACTAAATATATGAAAAAACATAAAAATAAAATTGTTAAACTTTGTGCTAATCTCGGGAAAATTCAATAAATTTGCAACATTCTAATCAGACTTTTTATAAAAATTTTTAAAATGAAGTTTGGCAGCCCATTAAATTTTAGTTGATTTTAATACCTTTCATGAGCATGAAATGGTATTATAACTATGGTCCGATGTTTGTAAGTACCAAAATAAGAAGAGATAGACCCATTAAAATGTATACTTAAATGATCATCACGTCGAGCTGAGTCGATTTAGCCATGTCCGTCTGTCCGTCTGTCTGTCTGTCTGTCTGTCCGTCTGTTTGTATGCAATCTAGTCTCTCAGTTCTCGAGATATCCGGATGAAATTTGGTAGGTGGGTGTATTTTTATAACGTATTAATCATTTGTCGGAACCGGAAGAAACTGATTGTTCAGATATGAGATTTTTTGCCATAACTTCTCCATTTGTGCAGCTAGGAACATGAAAATTCTCACCGTTTTCACTCATTATTAACAAAATATTTACCGTGAAAATAACAAAGATCGGGTCTCTATAACATCTATTTCCCATTCAACTGATTGTTCAGTTATGACAATTTTCGTTATGACTCCACGATTTATGCAGCTAGGAACGATTATCAACAGAATTCTTACAGTGAAAATAACAAAGATCGGGTCACTTTTACATATAGCTCCCATACAACTGATTGTTCAGGTATGAGAATCTTTGTTATAACTTCTAAGTATATGCAGCTAGAAACATGATATTTCGCACTATTTTCACTCATTATCAACAGATAGTTTACAGTAAACTTAACAAAGATCCATATAACTGATTGTTCAGATATGGGTTTTTAATGTAAAACTAATTTTTTTGGCCAGCTAAAACCGATAATTTCGTAAGCTATTGTATAAATAATAATACAAAGTCTACTGAGAAAATTGTCAAAATCTATGCTGTATAAGCCTTATCTAGTATACCACTGATTGTTCCTATACCAGTTTTAGCGATATATCTCCTTTAAGTACGAAGCTAAACCCATTCAATTGTGTTACCGGTTTACATACCGATTACACAGCAGTGAAAATGACTTTGGTTGGTGCTATATAAGGTATATCTTCCATACCTCTGATTGTTTAGCTAGAATTTTTTATATATGTATCTCCTCTATCTATGTCTGCTGTGAATATATAATTTTTTTTCAAATGCAGCAATCTGTTAACGTAAAATTTTCAGATGCTCATGAAAGGTATGGAGCCTTGGGCATAGCCGAAGAGAGCGCTGCTCTTGCTTGTTTTCATTGAAGTCGCCACAAGTTATATATTTTGTAAGTGGCACATCAATACCCTTCGATATGTTAGTCGCTTACGCTGATTGGGAGATTTTTTCATGAGATATTGAAGAAAAGCTACGAAAAGTACCAAAAAACACTTTTTTGAAAAAATCCATGCATTGTCCGATAATTTTAAAATAACGATGAAAATGCGGGACGAATGCAGGACACCTGGAAAAAATCAGTACATTTTCAGGTTTTTCAGGTTTGAAAAACTACGCAGTACCGACCTTTGAAAAACAGTACGGTCCTGCAAAAAACAGAACGAATGGTCACCGTACATATAACGGTAATTTAGAGAAATACAAAATCTTCGATAAATCAGTAAATATTAAAGCCAATTTATTCAAAGTTAATGCTTGCAACAATTCTTAACCAGGAAATACGTTTGTGATAAAATTTTGGAAAATGGGCGTGGCACCGGCCACTTATGATCACATATATGTATCTCGGTAACCGTTCTACCAATTTGTACCAAGCCCGGTATGGTTATTGTGCTTGCCACATAAAAGCAAAACGTTGAAAATCATTGAAACCGGAGTAAAATTGAGGCCGCTTTTCATATAACGGTAAATTTCAGAACTGCTTGAAACTTCAAAAATTTCGAATATTAAGGACTCTAATTTACTCAAAATTTATACGCCCCGGCTTACCATGTAGCGGTAGCTTTCGGAAAGGTGAAAAACATATATTTAATACTTGCGCCGGGTATTTAATGTTCGGCTCCACCCGAACTTAGACTTTCTTACTTGTTGTATTTAGTATAGAAATATTCAATTCAAATACGCCCATTTTAAAATGAAGCGATTTCAATTACCGATTGGTTTTTCATAATTAAGTTAAAAAAATATTTAAATTCCATGCTGGTTGTAATGGGAATTGAACCCTGACCCTCTGGAAATTAGCAAATTGTGGCAGGCATCTTCGCGCACTCAGCTACAGCCAGACATGTAAATGCATTTAAATTTGAGTTTGAATCAATACCACGCGTGCGTGTTTTGAAAGTATTATTTTTAAATACGAAAATTTTTAAACGATAATCAAAAAGAAAAGATTCATGTTTACTATGCGTATTTCCCCCAGTAATTCAAAACATTTTTCTGAATATTAAACGCGTTCTTTCTCCTAGTGTAGTGATTTTTGAACTTTTATTCAAATTTGTACAATCAAATCAAAAACCGGGACACTAAAACGAAACCCGGGACATTTTAAGGTTGGACCGGGACACCGGGACAAATGTCTAAAACCGGGACATGTCCGGGAAAACCGGGACGTCTGGCAGCCCTATACATACGCCAAATTCGAACCAAATCAGACCAAAATACGGTTTTTCGAAATATCTCGACCTTGGCGCCACATAGGAAGACCATTTTACGCAAACACGATTCTACTTTTATAGCCAGTATATATATTTTAAAAAGCAGACAAATCGGCCCGTAAATACGTTAGATATAAGACTTTTATTTTTTTTGTCGTGGTGGACCTTCCGACGGAAACACCCATATTTAATACTTGCGATATTTAATGTTCGGCTCCGCCCGAACTTAGACTTTCTTACTTATTTTTAATTGAATTTTGAGCACGCTTGGCCCATGTGTGCGTCGAGCGCACGTTTAGTATATTCAAGGATTTTCTTCGCGAGAATCGAATGAAAATGCTGCCAGAAAACTTCAAAATAAATTTTGTGGTTCAATGTTACTACAACTATAGAGATTAAAGTTTTGTGAGCTAAAAACTCGAAAAGAGAAAATAGTCAATTACCTTGTTTATAACAACACTTAAACGCTTTGACCTTGAAAGAGATATGTGTACAGTCAAATCATATTTTTTTTAATGCGGTTCTTGCGTAGGTATAAACGAGGTAAAAGATTCAAAGTACAAAGTTAATTAATATAAACATAATTTAATATAAACATTTCTTAAGTAAATGTATTTATTGATTATTTTTCGCTTTTTTGTCTTTATTAGTGACTTCTTTTGCCTTTTTTGCGATTTCTAGTTCCATATCCTGCCTATTTCGCAATTTTATTTTGCCTTTTCCAGCCTTTTTCGATATTTTATTTTGCCGTTTTTACAGGTTTTCAGGTCCTAAAAATCTGTTCCCTTGTTATAACATTTTTCTTCCTAAGGATTACCATTTCTGAAATATAGCGATGCAAAATTTTAGTAATAGGTATGCACTCTATAACAGGCATATCATAAATTTGTATAGAAACTTTTTGTAGGTATCTCTACTTAAGTGCTCATAACTTCTACAATTATTATTCAACTTAGGTAAGCAGAGGGTCGATTCCCGTTCTGCGTTATCGTGAAATGAAAAAAAAACTTTTCACTTGATGTTTTCACGTTTTCACTTCATCAATCTCTAAAATGCGATTTTTATTTATGCTATGAAAACTGCTCGCCGACTAGCTTATGAAATGGCCCTGAATGATATTTTTTGACCAATGGTGTAAATAAAATTGAATTTTAAACTATTATCGAACCTCTACAAAATGTCTGCTGTAATTTTTGTACTAAATTTGTCTAGAAGATTGCGGAAACGACTCAGGTAAAAATCGCGAATTGATAGTTTTTTTTCCATTTTGATGTATATGTTGTTGTTTTTTTTTACATTTTTAGGGAGCACAACTAGAACTCGAATGGAACCATTATAATACAAAGACTCGATTATATCGATTTCCAAAGGCACTATGCGTTCAGTTGATTAATGAACTGAAACCATTCCTCAAGGGCTCATGTAAATTGCATGCCATTCCGAGCCATATAAAGGTTTTGTGCGAACTTCGATTTTTTGCCACTGGTAGCTTTCAGCGAGCGATATGTTAAATTCCCAAAACGTGAAGAATTCAATGCAAAGAAAATACAATTTTTCGAAAAACATGGATTTCCGGGAATAATAGGCTTAATCGATGGGACTCATATAACAATATGCGCACCAAAAAAAAGAGATTGAACATGTTACTACTGCCGCAAGGGTGGCCATTCCAAAAATGTACAAATTATATGTAATGCCAACCACCTTATATTAAATGCAAGTGCTAGATTTGGAGGTACAGCCCATGACTCCTATATTTGGCGAAGTTCGAAAGTATACGACTCTCTTAAGCAACATTTCGATAGAGGAGAACGTGATTTCTGGCTTTTTGGAGATAGCGGATATCCTTTACAAGTATACCATTCTAATTTCAAAAGCTTTTATAGATATTTTAAACTATTGGTTTTTTGTTATTTTTATGGCCTTATAACAATTATATTCAACAATTTTTATGGGCTCGAGGCCGTCCTAAATGCAAACTTATTGTGGAAAAGCAACAATAATTTGAAAAAATGGTGGAAGTGATAGCTTTTTCGGAAATCACCACATTTCCTCATCAGACTTCTTTCAGTAGGATTCGAACCGACGATCACCACTGACTCAGCCAATTGCCTACGCACTGTGCTAAGTTTGTCTTGTTCATTCTTGTTGCTTATTTTCCACTATTTCACTTTGCTAAGCCAACTACAATCAAGCGCAGCTATTCCGCTGCAATTCACTTGATCATGTGGTTGCTGGTTTAGTTGGTTTTTTTGTTAATATTTCTATTATTAGAATTTTTAACTTTTAGGTGTGCTCGTCCTTAAGTTATTTGTTTTTTGTTATTTTTACTTCTACCATTTTTTCAAATTATTGTTGCTTTTCCACAATAAGTTTGCATTTAATACGGCCTCGAGCTCATAAAAATTGTTGAAGATATTTTAAACCTTAATAATTCTTTACTTAGCCTTGGCTGTTGACTTCAATCGCTGAACCAGCATCTAACGCCGAAGAAATATATATATATAGCACATAAGAAAACAAAAGCTATTGTTGAAAGATGCATTGGGGTGCTGAAGAGCAGATTTCGTTTCCTATCCAAGGAAAGGGTACTTTTTACAGTCCACAAAAATCAGGCATTATTATATATGCGTGTATCGTACTGCACAATTGTCTTATTCTGCTAGAGTGCCTTTCAACGAAAGGATTGAAGAATCTGGAACAAACATAGCCGATGAAATTAGTCCAACATTTGACAATGTTTTAAGTGAGGCACGAAGACAACGAGCAAGAATTATTGAAGCCTTTCGCCAGTGAATAAAATGAAAATAACTTTCTTTTATATTTGAAACTTTAATATAATTTAATGCAGGTTACACGTTAGGCTGGGTTGGCAATATTTTTGTTTGAATCGAATTTGAATAGTCAAGGGTATCGGTACATACAGTGGTCGAATAAATTTTAGCCGTGCCATATTTTGGCAAGTTTTAACATATGATTTTTTTTAAATTTAATTTTGGTTATTTTTATATAAAAAAAAAATAGTTCATTCTTTAACAACCCCCGTGTAAATCAACAAACGTTCGTAAAAAGTTCAAGTCTTTTTTAATTAGATCCCCTAGAAAGCTTCTGAGCATGCAGCTTTGTATCCCATTGAATTCTGGTAGAATAAAAAATAAGCTTCAACTTGCACTTTATTCTAACAAGAATGCAATGGACTACAAAAGTGCATTCTCAGAATCTTTCTAGGAAATCTAATTAAAAACTCTCGAACTTTTTACGAACGTTTGTTGATTTTTTTTAATATACGCGCAAGGCTTGAAACTTGGATTTACACGGAGTTTGTAAAGAATGAACCATTTTTTTTTAGTTAAAGCTTGTCTAAATATGGTGCCATTACTAGCCATTAAATAAATTTATGAGTTCAATTTTGATTAAAATAAATAAAATGTGAAGTGAAGTATTCAGTCAATATTAATTATTAAAGCAAAATGAAATAATTGCTGTTTTTTTCAAAAAGTTGAACGCAACAGACTGTTGCATATTTCCCTTTTCACGGCATATCATCTTTCTTCAAGCTTACTAATTCGTCTAGCGCCTACACTATTTTTTCTCGTTGTGGGTAAAATCGTCATAAACTATTACGTCATCAACAAACAACTTTTCTCTTGTCTGAAGCTTCTTGGTTTTCCGAAGTACCTTTGGCGTTTTGCTATTCAGAGTGGAGGGCATTGCATCGTTTTGATATGCGTCCGTCTGACTCTCCGGAATAAATTGTGTAGTATCACTTCAATAACTTCTTCAAACAACGGAGGGCTTCGATCTATAAAGCAATCCTCTTCCTAAAGAAATTCGAATTAATAAAGATACATTAATAAGCATACATACTAACAAATAAGAACACACTTAATAGGGCTGTTCAGGATCTTGCGCATAATATGCATATTATGCTCTTGCATTTCCACATTCGGTGCACTCCTAAATTACAATTAAAATGAAAACGGTTGCCGTGGTAAAAAGCACAAAATTTGGAAATGCAAATGCAAATCCAAGACTATTTGCACAAGATCTTGAACATCTCTATTCTAAAGTATTCACCAATTTTGTCAAATCCAAGTTTAGGATAATAGTCTCCATCCACTGCTTCCTTTGAGATTAAATTTATAGTCCTATTTTCAAACTCTGTCATTTTCGTTAGCTTTATTATACTATTTACGCCACTCCTTTCTTGCTGCTGCTTTATTGAACTATATTTTGATTTGTGGAGAGCCTATTAACAAATTTAGGAAAATGTTTGACGTTGTTATTTTCATTAAAATACATTCATGCCAATTACGGTATCCATCGGATGCCACCTAGGCATATGCTCTTGCATTTGCCACCTAGGCATCCGACACATCTATTCCGATCCTACGGTCATAACAATCAAATGTGAAGGATTAAGTTCGTGTGAGTGGCATGTATTATCCGACGGATTCCTTCACATGCGATTGTTATGACCGTAGGGATCGGAATAGATGTATCGGATGCCGTAATTGGTTTGAATAATTTTTACCTCAAGTCGGTCCAAAATTTTCTCCACTTTTTTCCACACTTTTGTGCTGCTCCCAGTCCATTAAGTATCTGCGCCAAATCTCCCACTTTTTATGTTGGGTTTTAGCTCCGTCTACGCCTATAAATCTATGAAAACACACAATCTTTAAGCAATGTTAAAACGGCAAAAGTAGAAAAGTTACTTATCGTTGGCTAGGTCAGGATTATTTTCTAAATAATTAATGAGGTGCTCCTTTTGGACCTCACTTGCTCTTTTTGCACGACGTTGAATTTCTTTTTCCATTTTCGATTTATTTTGCTTGCAATTGCGTTTAACGCGGCAGTTTTTTCGGCGTTAATTTGGTTTTCACTTCACTTCAATTCGATCAGCTGTTGGCACTTTAACGCAAAACGAGAATCGCTAATGTGGTGAATTGGTGAAAATATTTTTCACTTCACGATAACGCAGAACGGGAATTAACGCTCAGGGCCTTATTGTATTTATGAAAGATCACACTTTGACGTGCAGGAATCCAAAAGTTAACAGGTTCTTTCATATTTATATTTATACCGAAAGTAGCTCTTTTAAATTTTTTTTG
>NW_016162584.1:25303-35295 GCF_001687245.7 Rhagoletis zephyria
AGTTTTTTTCCTATTTTATTTATTTTCTACTTTTTAGTCTTGTCTGTACAAAATTTTGCAATGGATATTAAAATAATTCAACTTGCAGTGAAAGAGAACAGAAGACTATGCAAGCATAGGGCTGCCAGATATCTCTGTTGCCAAACCGGGACACTTTACGGAGGGCCTCTCGCTCCCTTCTCTTTCATTTCGACGTGCGAAAGGATGTAGTAAAATTTTATTTTGACAGACAAAAATAAAAACATAAAAACATGAGATCATGAGATCATTACAACGTACGCCAACAAAACAAAAACAACTTATCATACCTAAAGCACAGAGAATTTTTCACAATGCATGAACCTTTTTTTATTCTTTATAAAAATACAGTTTATACTAAATATATGAAAAAACATAAAAATAAAATTGTTAAACTTTGTGCTAATCTCGGGAAAATTCAATAAATTTGCAACATTCTAATCAGACTTTTTATAAAAATTTTTAAAATGAAGTTTGGCAGCCCATTAAATTTTAGTTGATTTTAATACCTTTCATGAGCATGAAATGGTATTATAACTATGGTCCGATGTTTGTAAGTACCAAAATAAGAAGAGATAGACCCATTAAAATGTATACTTAAATGATCATCACGTCGAGCTGAGTCGATTTAGCCATGTCCGTCTGTCCGTCTGTCTGTCTGTCTGTCTGTCCGTCTGTTTGTATGCAATCTAGTCTCTCAGTTCTCGAGATATCCGGATGAAATTTGGTAGGTGGGTGTATTTTTATAACGTATTAATCATTTGTCGGAACCGGAAGAAACTGATTGTTCAGATATGAGATTTTTTGCCATAACTTCTCCATTTGTGCAGCTAGGAACATGAAAATTCTCACCGTTTTCACTCATTATTAACAAAATATTTACCGTGAAAATAACAAAGATCGGGTCTCTATAACATCTATTTCCCATTCAACTGATTGTTCAGTTATGACAATTTTCGTTATGACTCCTCGATTTATGCAGCTAGGAACGATTATCAACAGAATTCTTACAGTGAAAATAACAAAGATCGGGTCACTTTTACATATAGCTCCCATACAACTGATTGTTCAGGTATGAGAATCTTTGTTATAACTTCTAAGTATATGCAGCTAGAAACATGATATTTCGCACTATTTTCACTCATTATCAACAGATAGTTTACAGTAAACTTAACAAAGATCCATATAACTGATTGTTCAGATATGGGTTTTTAATGTAAAACTAATTTTTTTGGCCAGCTAAAACCGATAATTTCGTAAGCTATTGTATAAATAATAATACAAAGTCTACTGAGAAAATTGTCAAAATCTATGCTGTATAAGCCTTATCTAGTATACCACTGATTGTTCCTATACCAGTTTTAGCGATATATCTCCTTTAAGTACGAAGCTAAACCCATTCAATTGTGTTACCGGTTTACATACCGATTACACAGCAGTGAAAATGACTTTGGTTGGTGCTATATAAGGTATATCTTCCATACCTCTGATTGTTTAGCTAGAATTTTTTATATATGTATCTCCTCTATCTATGTCTGCTGTGAATATATAATTTTTTTTCAAATGCAGCAATCTGTTAACGTAAAATTTTCAGATGCTCATGAAAGGTATGGAGCCTTGGGCATAGCCGAAGAGAGCGCTGCTCTTGCTTGTTTTCATTGAAGTCGCCACAAGTTATATATTTTGTAAGTGGCACATCAATACCCTTCGATATGTTAGTCGCTTACGCTGATTGGGAGATTTTTTCATGAGATATTGAAGAAAAGCTACGAAAAGTACCAAAAAACACTTTTTTGAAAAAATCCATGCATTGTCCGATAATTTTAAAATAACGATGAAAATGCGGGACGAATGCAGGACACCTGGAAAAAATCAGTACATTTTCAGGTTTTTCAGGTTTGAAAAACTACGCAGTACCGACCTTTGAAAAACAGTACGGTCCTGCAAAAAACAGAACGAATGGTCACCGTACATATAACGGTAATTTAGAGAAATACAAAATCTTCGATAAATCAGTAAATATTAAAGCTAATTTATTCAAATTGATGCTTGCAACAATTCTTACCAGAAATACGTTTTGATAAAATTTTGAAAATGGGCGTGGCACCGGCCACTTATGATCACATATATTATCTCGGTAATCGTTCGACCAATTGTACCAACGGTATGGTTATTGTGCTTGCACATAAAACAAAACTTGAAAATATTGAAATCGATAAAATTACGGCCGCTTTTCATATAACGGTAAATTTCAGAATGCATGAAACTCAAAAATTTCGAAATTAAGGACGCTAATTTACTCAAAATTTATACACCCCGGCTTACCATTAGCGGTAGCTTTCGGAAAGTGAAAACATATATTTAATACTTGCGCCGGGTATAATGTTCGGTACATACCCTGCAAAAAATTGTGCGACTAATCTCTAAAGAGAGAATTCCGAGATTACTCTCAATCGGGTACAATTGGGCATTAATTAGTCCCAACTAGTCTCATACGGGTACTAATGGAGGTCAATTAGTCTCGACTCATCCCTTATGGGTATAATTGGAGATCAATTAGTCCCCAACTCATCTCTAACGGGTACTATTAACGATTTAATGATATGTACGCACTTAGTCAATGCAATTTCATGTGCGGCGTTGGCATGCAGAGAGGGTATTCGCCTAACAAAACTGAGCACCCCGGTTCGAATCTCAGCTAGCGCAAATTTTTATTTTCATTTTTTAAAAGTGACTAGTTGCTTTTTATACCCGTTCGGGTATAAAGGTGAACAATTAGTCTCTTCATAGGACATGCTCGAACAAAAGCGAACAGTTCATTCCATATAAAGAGATCAAAAGTGGTATTAGTCGCATGCTCCTTTGCGATTGCTCCCGGGGTCATCCCGGATTAGTCCCATTTTTTGCAGGGTATAAACATAAGTACATACACAAACATATGTACATACATACAAATATATATACAAGCATTCAAACATATGTACATACATGAAAACATTGCTGTCCATAAGTAGATACATATGCCCATCAGTACACAACGAAGCCCGTTTGCTTCATCATAAATATATCCATACAAACATATGTACATATGTACGAATGGTTGTAGTTACGCGAAGCACGCTTGCATTATTTATACATATATTGCTTGAGCGGCAGAGCTGAAATGCTCAATGAGTTCGTTCATTGTTTAGATAAGATTTTTATATATGTAAATCCTCTAAATATCTATGTGTGCTGTGAATATATAAATTTTTTCAAATGCAGTAATCTGTTAAGTATAGTTTTCACATGTTCATGAAAGGTATCGAGCCTTCGGCATAGCCGAAGACGGCGCTGCTCTTACTTGTTGGTATTGTTTTTACTGAAAGTTTCTGCTATACAAACTATGTTCGATAATTCTTTTTATATGGGAGACACTGTCAGCAAAAACCAATAAATGCTAAAAATCAACGAAATTTGCTGGCAACTTCAGACTTGCACTTTATTAATCGGCTCAAAAGCTACATTTTAAAAATTTTTCTAAAAGAAATTTTGATCTGATGAAAGAGCCCCCGAGCCAATAATTTTGTACGGCACTGTACTTATAAGTACTCCATTTTTCACGAAAGAAAAAAATTTACTAAGTACAAGATAACCTTAAAATATCAGTCATGTTTTTCGTTTCAAAACTTCTGTCTTTTCCTTAATATAATTGTAAAACTCTGTGCACGTCATTCTAAACGTATTTGGGTACATATACTAATCATCAACTATTGCTTGTGCAAAGTTCAACTATCTCGAAATGTGACTATTTCACAAACTAAACCGGTGCACTGAGAGAAAGAAGTTTAGAATTAAAAAAGCGTGCTAAATTAAAAAATACGCATATGAAAGAGCACCAACCCAACTCGTAATACATTTAAGTATACAAATTTTAGTACTTAGTATAGAAATATTCAATTCAAATACGCCCATATTAAAATGAAGCGATTTGCAACTACCGATTGCTTTTTCATATTTAAGTTAAAAAAATATTTAAATTCCATGCTGGTTGTAATGGGAATTGAACCCTGACCCTCTGGAAATTAGCAAATTGTGGCAAGCATCTTCGCGCACTCAGCTACAGCCAGACATGTAAATATTCATTTAAATTTTGAGTTTGAATCAACACCACGCGTGCGTGTTATGAAAGTATTATTTTTAAATACGAACATTTTTAATCGATAACCCAATAGAAAATATTAATGTTTCAATGCGTTATTTCCTTCAGTGAATTCATAACATTTTTCTGAATATTAAAACGCGTTTTTTCTCTTAGTGTAGTGATTTTTGAACTTTTATTCAAATTTGTACAATCAAATCAAAAACCGGGATACTAAAACGAAACCCGGGACATTTTAAGGTTGGACCGGGACACCGGGACAAATAGTATAATACCGGGACATGTCCGGGAAAACCGGGACGTCTGGCAACCCTATGCAAGCACAATGTTGTTTGCTCACATTTGGTATAAACATACATATGTACATACATACATTTAGCGTATGTAGTGCATATTTTTAACTTCTTCTGGCGAGGTGACATCTATCTCTAGAGCTGTTCTAATTGTATGTCTTTGATATGATACCTACGACGAGGTTGATATCTAGACTAGGTTTGCCATAAATACCTTTGCTATATTTATAGTATGGTGGTCTGGACATACAACATTGCAAGTTGATACAAGCGTTGTAATGAATGCAGTCAGCTCATTATACATAGTTCATTTAAAGCATTTTTCTCTAAGCTTATTTGACCCCGAAACTTTTAATATTTTCGACGCAATTTTAAAAGCTACCACTGATGCATATGTATATATTTTCTCTTTGTAATGTATCAAAATTTGTACTACGCGGAAAATTTAATTATCTCGCGAAATGAGCGAATAAATAAAGTATCACTTTTGAAGTAAGTGGATCAAAACGGTAACGCTGCGTTTCGTCCATTGCCGCTGTAGCATACGTAGTGCATATATTTATACTTAACTTTTTCTGGCGGGGCGAAATCTAGAGTCCTCTAATTGTATGTAGGGTTCAATCGATACCACTAAGGTATCACTCTAATGAGTACTTGTACTCAAAAGACTGAAAGTATCGATACCTACTCAGTATCGGCAAAGTATCGAGTACTTACTTGAATTGTTTTCATCTTCTCTTTCGAGTAATACTTCCCTTTTTTATCACCTTCCTCTTATTAGCTCGGGATGTAACTATGTAATATTGATGCGCCTAAAAGATGCAACGATTTCTATTCTCAAGTTACATACCTGACGACAGACGGATGGCAATTGTAATAGGGAGGTTTTACTTTTTTAAACTATAATTTTTGTTGTTCCTTTTCATCTTTAATCTATTGCTTTGCTTACCTTTTTCTCGTGTGTGTATTTTTTGAATTTGCTTTTACATTGTTTTATTGTTGTAAAAGGTCGTATGATTACGTCTTATCATGGTTTAAAACATTGTATGTCAAAATCAAATAAAAAGCCAATAAAGGAATAGAAAACGTATATATTTAAGTTATTTAGTAAGAATATAAAATAATTATTAATTAATATTTGTGGCACATTACCAAGGAACAGTAATGGTTATAATTTTTTCAACTTTTTTTTATTCACTTTTTTTATAAATAATATAGTTCATTCCATAACAAGAACCTTGTTAATCCAAGTTTAAAACTTTGTACAAAAATTAAAAGCAAATCAAAAAAGTTTCATCAAAGAACGTAAATAATAAGAAGGGACAACTTGTGTCTTCTCTTTTGCGCTAGTACGTTTTCATCAAAATTCCACACTTTTTATTCTGAATAAAAAGTGTTTAATTTTGGTGAAACTTTGATTTTCTTTTAATTTTTGTACAAAATTTCAAACATGGTTTTTGTCATAGAATGAACTATATTTTTTATAAAAAAGTAACTAAAATTAATTTGAAAATAAAAATAAAAATCCGACACTTATCCTTAATGTCACCTCTATAAGTATGCACCACACTGCATAATTTACAAACTATTTATGAAAAAAAATTCTATTGTTTCTTTTGGTACATTGATGAGGAACAATATTAGTTATAATTACATATATGACTTCATATAAGTATATTATTCACAAAATATTTATGAAAAAGATAGCTTTTGGGGCACACTGCCAAGAAACAAAAACTTTTCTAAATGCTTTCCAGACAAGCGATTTCTACTTTCTATACTACATGACCGCACTTTCCGCGAAAACTCTAATAACGGGCGTCATTTGTTGAGTTGCCGTTGCAATGATAAAAGTAGTAGAAATTACTCTTTCGATACTTACTCGATACCGAACAAAAAGGTATCGAGTAAAGAAATACTTGGTATCAAAAGAAAAGTATCGAGTATTTACTTGTATCGATTGAACCCTAATTGTATGTCCTTGATATGATATTTACAGCGAGGTTGATATATACACTAGGTTTGATATCTAGGGTTTGTTATAAATACCTTTGCTATATTTATAGTACAAATGGTGGTCTGGACACACAACATTGCAAGTTTATAAAAGTGTTGTAAAAATAAAGAAAAATGAAAAGTTTAGTTCAATTAATATTGATCGTGTTACCGGTTACGTTGCTTGAACCAGAGTTCTGAAAAATGCATTAATTTTTTAATGCATTAATGGTTTTTAAAGCAATAATTTTAATGTAAAAGAATTATGCATTAATGTTTGAAATTAGTGCAAATAATGCAAATAAAAATTTCAATGCATTAATTCTGAAAAATGTAATGCTAATGAAAAATTTTAATGCACTAAAATTTTTAATACTTTTGCTCGTTCGCATTATTAAAAACCATTATCTTTTTTCTAGTGAAATATAAATAACCTCTTTCGGAAGGACTTAGAATAATTACTAATACATTTTCAGCTTCCTTATATTATTTTATTTTTAGAAGAAATTTTCTGCACATTGTTAGATTTTTTATGAAAATAAAAGCTATGTGAATGCAACTCAGTTGTTTTCGTAGATTTTTATGTTGATTGTTGATGCATACAGATTACATATATTATGGGCCAAATACGGACAGATAGCCAATTTAGCAGCAGATGTACACGACTGAAGACCTACTCTGATCTAAGTCAATCAATGAACCGTTTTTAGTTCCATTTGGCAATGTGCCAAATGCCATTGAATTTGACATATAGAAAACCAGCCTTAACCCCCGTCACTATCTTTTTTGGCATTAAAATTCTACCCTCAACGTCAGCAAAGAATTTTTGCTTTAAAATAAATTTTAGTTAATGGGTTTTTAACGCTTGTTTTGATTTTAATGCAATAAATTGTTGCAATAGCATTCATTTAAACATTTTAATGTTAATGCAAAAAAAATCCTTGAAATTTCCATTTACATTACATTTAAAAAATTAATGCATTCATTTTTTTAATTTATATTAAAATGCTATGCATTAAAAAATTAATACATTTTCCACAACAAAGCTCAATAAAAAATATTTAAAATAAAATGTTAATAAGCCACAATAACATTGACAAATACAGTCGTGTCTCTATGTAGCGAACGCCCGCTATAGTGAACACCTCGATATAGTGAACACCGAAATATTTACACAGAGTACTCTAAATATTGAACAATCGAAAGCCTCTAAATAGTGACAAAATTGACAAAAAAATACCAAATTTAACCGGAAATGAAAGCGGTTACTCCCTGAAATTTACCACTTTATTACTACGTTTATATGCACAGAATAATCGACTTAATTGAAAGCGCATTGACACCGTACACATTTCGCTCTAGTGATTATACTTACGGCTTTATATCGGCATCAAAGTAACCGTCTTCAAAAGCAAACAAAATAAGCTGTTTTCATTTGACATTTTATAAGTAAACATAATGGAAAGTGATAAAAATCTAGTTTTATTCGGCATTATAAAATCGTGGCAAAGAAAAAGAACGATTATTATTAATCAGCTTTTAAATACTGATGCGATTATTTGGAATTTGAGCGGAACAGCTGATCTCCAATTCGCTTTGAGTGAGAGCGGTGTTTATACACTCTTTCTAACTGTCTGGAGAAATAAACTACCGATTTGAAATGGAGTGTGAGCCAAAACACTTCGCTCTTTCAAAGCGAATTGAAATTCAGTTTATACATATGTTTTGAATCGCGGCGAAATGAATGAAAGCGATTTATGCATGCGTATAAACGTAGTACATGTTTATTACTAGAAAAACTGCTACTATTTGATGCTAATGTTTATTTGGTTCTTGTCGAGTTCCAACCGCTTGTGAGTGAATGTGCGCTGTTTTATATGGTTTTTTAGTTTTTGTGTGCTAATAAATTTAGCATTTAAATAATTTTTAAGTGTTATCATGTCTGCGAGGAAATTCCTTTCGTTGGAGCGAAAATCTGAAATTGTTGAAAAAATCGGAAATTTATGGTGTAACTGCAGACATCTTCATAGAATGGTTTCACCATTGCTTCGTCCCTCACGTACATGAGTAATACATTTAAAATTCCTAACAGTTTTACCGAGTATTTTTTCGTTTTTAATTGTTATTAGGTTCAAAATTCTTAGCTACAAAAGGGTTTACCAACCAAAGCTATCCTATTGCTTGATAACGCCCCTAGCCATCCGCCAGAAGATGAACTTAAAACTGCTGATGGCTTCGGGGTTTATATGCCTCCAAATTTAACACCTTTTATTCAGCCTGTGGATCAATTACTGGATTATTGATTCGCTTAACTAAGCTGTACTACAAAAAAAAAAACATCTGCTGTTATTAGCTGTAGGAAAAGATGACATCACACAATTTTTAAAAACTTTAACTTTTAAAGATGCTGTATTATTTTTAATGCTTGCTTGGAATCAGCTGAAGGCAAGTGTAACAGCGAAATGTTGGAAGCCTTTATTAGAATGTTTCAATGCCACAGAGACCCATCGAAAGCGAGGATGAAGACGATGATTGATTCAGAGAAAGATGCCGAGGATACTGCAGAAGCTGGTGATGATGACCAAGGCGAAGGATAGATCGGAAATCCTATAAAAGCCACTGAAACAATTAAAAACTGACTATGCTGGAATAATAGTATTGAGAACTATACGTGAAAAAGCGGTCCAAAAGTTAATTTCCTCATGCATGAAGCAAACATCTATTCGCGAATTCTTTCAATGAACATTCATATGTCCATTTATATTTTCCTAAGTATACATTTATTCCAAAGATCTGTCGCCCTTACATACACAAACATGAATTTTAAGCAAATAAAACAAGTTTTTGAACAAAATAAGTCAACCTTAATATGGTGAACAACCTGGATGCTGTGAACAGGCCATGCAAAAATTAATTCACTATATCCAGACACGACTGTATATAGTTTAGGAAGAGCCTGCCTGAAACTATACAATAAAGCATATAAGCAAACGGATCTATAGAATTGACAACAACAACCACCCTGTCAAGTTTAAATAGCGCCAAATCAGCTGCACTTGAAAGTAATTGGTTAAATAAGGAAAATGAATTAGCAACAAGAGTTTACGGGGTGTACATTAGGGTGGATCGACAAAAAAAGTTTTTCCAGTCCACCCCTAGGATTAAAGATATTTTGAAGGCGATCGCAAAAAAAATTTTTTTTTTTTTTGCCACGCCCCCCCCCGATGGGCTATTTACTTTTTTTGACACTACGTCGCCATTTTAAGTCCGATTTTAATGAGCCGTACACCGTTGTTCATGGCTTGGAAGCCACAATTCTTACCTTAATCATTTTTTACTCCGAGTTCAAATTCTAGTAGTGACTGTCGGTATCTCGTTTCACATCATACCTAAATTCCAATTTTTTTTAGTCTGTCGAAAAGGCCTTTAAATTCTGTGAAACTTTTTCTTTAACAGTAACTACTTTTGTTCATAACTAAAAAAGTTATAAAGGTTTCAAAAATCCAAATATAACCCTGTGTTAAATTTGGCAATTATGCCAAATT
>NW_016162584.1:35764-36790 GCF_001687245.7 Rhagoletis zephyria
TTGTAAATAATTTTTTTAGGTTGTAAATGGTTATGAGCCAATTTATATGGGACCTATGCCAGAAAATGTAGGCGACTGGAAAATCCGCGACGGCCAACTGTACCTTTATCGTATGGTTCTAGCGATTAACAATGGTTCCTGTGATGATAAACTAGCTGAGCAGAATCCCGGACCTGTAAGTACAGCACGGTGGTTGACAACAGCATCCAGATTGCTTCGCCTTTATGTATCCAAGAGGCAGCCTTCAGAGAATTTGAAAAATTTAGTGACTTTCGTTGTCAAGGTTTATGCACCTTTCTGGTTTCTCGTAAAGGGCCAACCACAGTCCAACCACGGAAGTCGTCATATTTTTAAGTACATAGTTTGGATTCGAGAATTACCATTTAATATTCAAATGATAATTCGTCCAATTATTGAACACAATAGCTATTACTTACATTCCGAAAATATTCAACTGGCTATGATAACCGATCCGGATCAAACCATACGATCTCAGGGCTATGAAATTATAAGGACTGATCGGTGTAAACCACCCGCAAAGATTAGAGGGTTCCGCGTTCCAAAACATCAAACTAATTTCGATGCTGATGTATATACAAACATACTAAAGTGGGACAATATACAAATAAGCGAGCCACCATGTCTCCATTTTTATACAGACGAGATATTGGAACATTATCAATTTTCGGATCATGAAATCATTGAAATACCAGGTAGTAATCTTTAAAAGTTTAAACACATACTTATAATAAATAAAAAATTATGATCCATTTTATAGAATTTCCATGCCATTCCCAAAATACGGAACGTTTTGTGCGTGTTGTAAGTGAATCTGCTGATAAAGTAACAGATGAAAAGCGCATGGGATACATATTTGCAAAGCTTAAAAGTCGCGAACAGTATAGCAAGCTTGAGTCCCGCCAAAATTTAATATAAATAATATATAATATAAATAAGCAAAAAAAAAGTTTAAAATTATAGCCTAGTGTAATTAAAAAAAAATTAGTGAGAAGAGAGAAAAAAAAA
>NW_016162584.1:38268-39383 GCF_001687245.7 Rhagoletis zephyria
TTGAACTCGGAGTAAAAAATGATTAAGGTAAGAATTGTGGCGGCTTCCAAGCCATGAACAACGGTGTACGGCTCATTAAAATCGGACTTAAAATGGCGACGTAGTGTCAAAAAAAGTAAATAGCCCATCGGGGGGGCGTGGCAAAAAAAAAAATTTTTTTTGGGATCGCCTTCAAAATATCTTTAATCCTAGGGGTGGACTGGAAAATTTTTTTTTTTTGTATGGGGACCGATCCGCACTAATATACACGCGTTTTGGAGGTTTATTTAATAATCCCTTTGGATGTTTATTTAACAATCCCCTATTAAAATGTATAATTTATTTGAAAATCTATAGCTCTGATTTTCCTTGTATCAGATAATGTATCAAATTTGTTAAAAAATTTTATTTATGCCGCGATTTTTCGTACCCGCACCTTTTATAATTTTTGGAATATAGAGTTTGTTTTTGTTTATGCAATCCTGCTTGCTGTTTGTTGTACAAACAGAAGGGGTATTGCGGGAAATATTTGCAAGTGTCCACTTGAATATATGTATATTTTGCGGTATAATTGTTTGTGTTTTATTACACGAAATTTAAGCACATAAGCAAGCGGAGGAATTATTGTTATACCCGAGCGCACTTGTGCACAAGGGTATTATAACTTTGTTCACATAACGGTTGTTTGTAACAGGCAAAACGAATCGAGATAGATATAGACAAATGTATACATAAATGATCAGAATGAAAAGAGAAATCGATTAAGCGGTGACTGTCTGTCCGTCCGTCCGTCCGTCGGTCTGTGCACACGATAACTCGATTGAGATATCTTAACGAAACTTGGCACGTGGACGTCTTTTGGGCGTAGGACGGATGGTATTGAAAATGGGCTAAATCGGACAATAACCACGCCTACCTCCCATATAACGGTAATTTAGAAAAATACGAAATCCTCGATAAATCAGTAAATATTAAAGCTAATTTTTTCAAAATTGATGGGTGCAACAATTCTTAACAAAGAAATATGTTTGTGATAAAATTTTGGAAAATGGGCGTAGCCACGCCCACTTATGGTTACATGTGTATAACTTGGTAAACGCTGCACCAATTTCTTCCAAACTTGGCACAGTTGTTGG
>NW_016162584.1:40644-42012 GCF_001687245.7 Rhagoletis zephyria
TTTTCATTTTCAATTTCATAGATTGTTTATAATGACTTTTGCTAAAATTTCAAAATCAAAAGTTATCAAAACAAATTCTATGGGACTGAGAAGTATTATTTTCTACTTTTTAGTCCATTTATAAAAGCGTTGTATATTAAAAAGTTTTTTTTATATTATTTATTTGCTATATAGCAGTTGCGTTCAAAGTACTTGTGTATGCTTTGGTGGCAGTTAGTATACGTTTTTGGTGTGAGCTTATAACTTGATAATGGCTTCACCGAATTCAACCAAATTTATACGGCATATTCAGGCTATCATCCAGATGGTTTATGTGAAGTTTGCCCGAATTCGTAAAAGGGGGTGTGGCACCTCCCATACTAACTAAAAGTTGTATGTTGTATATCTCTTGAAATATTTGTGGTAGAGTATTGGAAATTGATATAGAGGTATATCAAATAATTCCATACTCATGAAGAAAAATGGGCGGTATTGGAAAAGAGGGCGTGGCACCTCCCATCTTATATATAAAAAGGAAGTGCAAGATTTCAACCAAATTTATATGGCATAGTCGGGCTATTATGCAGATGGTTTGTGTTAAGCTTCCCCGAATTCGCATGGCACCATCCATACTAACAAAAATTTTCATCTGATATATCTCTTGAAATATTTGTGGTAGATTACTGGAATTGGTATAGAGACATATGAAATAATTCCATAATACTCCCCATCTTAAATAAAAAAATAAGTGCACGAATTCTACCAAATTTAAAGGGTATATTGTATCACTATCATGCAGATGGGTTATGTGACGGGTGCCCGAATTCGGTCCAGCGGTTCATGATATATGACAGTTTATATCTGTCACGTGAACCACGTATATGGTACAACAGCAGATACATGAAAAATCGAAAACATAGTGAAAAATTCTTGCTATGATGTGCTGTGTTTATTTTTTCTTCGGATAAATTAAGTCAAGTATAAACATGGCTGCAACATAGTTCTCAAAACAGATTGTTTTATTTCAACCCGGCCTCGAGCTCAAATAAATCAATATAATAATCAATTGAATTTATTTCAATAATTTTTCACAAATTTGTTGCATCATTTAGTACGAAAAGTTTCAAAACGTAGTGGAAAATTGTTGCTATAATATGCTGTTTTTATTTTTTCTTCGGATAAATTAAGTCAAGTATAAACATGGCTGCAAGTTTTTCANATTTAAAAAGTGGATATGTGGATCATCCGGTTCTGTATCAAGTTATTCTCTCTAACTTCAAAGCACTTCCATTTAAAAAGGGTAAAAACCTGACTGCAGTCGACAATGAGCAAAAATAGTGCAATTTTTTATTACTTTGTCTTTAGGTTTGTGTCTTTTCTAAGCGTACA
>NW_016162586.1:0-6169 GCF_001687245.7 Rhagoletis zephyria
GAAACATCAGCGATGTTATATCATCCGTACCAATACCAAATTATGAGTTGTATGATTAAAAATCCATAAAAATGTTTCCATAATCGTATCGATTTCAAATCGAACGAATTTCAGAACATACATACATGATATTCCATTTTTTATATACGTTTATAGACTGAATTTTATACAAATGGAGAACCTATGGAATGGAATATCTACTGAAGGTGTGGAATCGCGTGGCCTACAGGTGNGATACCTACAAATCCTCTTCCTGAAGTAGAATATTATTGGACAGGAAAAAATATCTTATAGTATATTATGGGCATCAATATTTTAAATCAAAACCCCGTGTGGTACGGGAAAACCCAATTTTATTAATAAACAATTAAAATAAAAAAAGAAATATAATGAGGCTTTTTATATATAATATATTTATATTTTTATAGATTTGAGTCAAAATGAATTTGAAAATATAGATTTTTCTCGAAAACAACTTAATAACGATACTATAAACCTAAAACTGAACTTTAAACTAATAAAATGGACTCAAAGGGATCAAAATGGATTAAAAGAGGACGTACACCCAAAAAAAACTTCTCTTAATTGAAGAAGAACAGCAATCAAAATGAAGAAAAATGGGAACGAAACAGCACTAAAGAAAGTTTTATCCTCTTTTCATACCAAACATTTCTTCAAAATTATAGATTACATCCACGGTTCCATATTTTCGTGTACGTTTTTACACATTCCAAAAAAATTACGCATTCAGGAGAATTTTTTAATTATTCGGAAGAATTTTCGACCTTAAAGTAAGGAAAGTTTTTCTTTGATCCAGAGATGGATTTTTGGTTTAGTGTAAATAAAACATCTATCCCTGAAACCACATCAGAAGCACCTACATCTAATCCGAAAAAGTTTTTCACAACACAGGAAGCCATAGAAGCATTTAGACAAGATCTAATATAAAAAGAGGAAAATAATTCAGGAAGAATTGAGAGTTCACATCACTTTTATATACATTTTCAGCTTCAATATGAGGATAATATTATGCTAAGAATTCGTTGTATATATGATAGTGATTTCCTTCACCGCAAACTGAATATTTCTTGTTTTGAGTATCGTCAGGTTGCATTCGAGAAAATTTCAAGTAACGGTGAAATTGAAATTGTTACTGGAGATGATACTAAACTACGCTCAGATGTCACATTAATTGATATTAAAAGTTATAAACATGATACGAATATGGAAATTTCTTAACTTTTAATAGAATGAGATGGATTTATTATATAAATATGAAATACAAAAAGAATGTAAATGTAGTATATAAAAAGATTAATTTGATATTTGGTTTTCATTATTCAGCGGAGTGTAATCGATAAGTTCATAAAATTGGTGGCTCGAATATATACTTATGTTTGTAATTATTTAAATAGGATTTCATTAGACTCTAAAAAATATTATAAACCTTTATAGAAACTCATAAGACTATTTTTTAAACGAATTTAAAAAAAAAAAAGCTTAAGCTGTATAATGTCAGAGGAATATACGTTGGTCATAGATGTTCAGGGATTCTATTTTAATAGGAAATTTATTGCTAAAGAAGTCAGCATATCAATATATATATTACATATATATCATATATAACAACGTTTCTTATTCAACCTCCTTTTGAAGAATCTAAGTTGATGATACGGGATAAAACAACTAATAACTGGTTATATCATCATCATCATGGATTAAAATGGGAAGATGGTGATTCGACTTTAATGACTGTTATTGAATATATCCATACATTAATGAAAAGAGAAAATTATATATTCTATGCTAAAGGATCGGAGAAAATCAGATGGATTCAACGCTTATTCGGATACGATATTATTTTATATAATTTAGATAATTTAAATTGTCCAAATTTAAAGAATTTATATAATAAAAATAAAAATATAAATACTTGTAAATATCATAATAATTCTATGATATGTGCTGAAAAAAATGTAACAATATTAAGAAAATTTATTTCTTCATTAAATATCTAATAATAAATATAAATAAATAAGTAATTATAAAACTTTATTTTATTTCAAATTAAATTTTTTTTGTTCTCATCATCAACATCAGCAGACCTTTCCATTCATATGTGAAAGATTAAAAGATTTCGTATTATTTTTGAATTTGTTAGACATTCGGTGACTCTTTTGAATTTAATAAATTTGTCTTTCAGTGAATATAAACGAGAAAAACAAGTATCTTAATCCTTTTTCGAAACGATGTATTATTAATATCTCCTGCTTTCTATATCAAAATATGAGTTTTCATAAAAAGTATGCTTAACAACTTTTCTCACTAAGTCAGCAATATATGAATGAATGAATAATGCTAGATGAATAAAACATTTAAATATACACATACTTTTATGAGCATTTTTTTATATGTTTATGTGGGATTCGTTATCGTCCACTTGGCGTTACTATACTTATTAGGCAAACAATGATGATGAAATCAAGATCAAGGCTATTTATAATATTAGCATTTGATTTGAATCATATAATAAAATTTAAATAGGATAATAAAAAATAAATATATTCTTTGACAGCAACATTGAGTTTAAGATTATTTCCACATTTTAATTGAATCATATTATGAAGTATAAAATAGATTACTAAAATATATGTATATTTAAATATGTTCTTTATCAACAGTTTACCTCAATGCTTTTTATATAGTTATGAAATATGTATAAATAAGCTAATACTGTACATTAGAAATTATTACTTTGTTTAAAGATACTTATAAAACACATCATGCCTGGAATCAATCGAATCCTCAATAGCGAGCATCATGGAGAGTACAACTTCGATTTCGAATTGGAGATGTTGTGCTTTGAAGACATGAAAAACCCTTATATATGTATTGAAGATGAAGATGAGGGTCCCCGGTTACAGGTTTTGAGCATCCCAGTCAGAGCAGCCCATGCTTTTTTTTTTTAACAAAAAATGGGATGAAGAGGATGACAATGGAAAATTCCTAACCGTTTGTGGCGGTGAAATTGAGGAGTACATAATGGAGCAACATTAAAACCAACATGAATATGAAATAAGGGGTTTAGATATTAAGACTAAATTAAAGTATTATAGTAGAAAAAATGAAGAAGCGATGTATTATATAGAAGTTTATTCTAAATCATAAAATAATATTGTATTTGAATATAAATTAACTGTTGAACTGGTATTTGAAAATTTAAAATTGAATTATATAGAACCATAGATTTATTAAAAAAACTTCAGCGTTTATTTGAATATAATATTATTTTATATGAGAGTTATTTATGAAAAAAGGTTTATTCATAAATCGTTAGTCATTGGAAAAGGTTTTATAAATAATATAATTAATAAGCTTCCTATTGCACTTCATTTGCCTAGTTATGAATTTTGTGAACCTGGAACGAAACTACGGAAACTGTTAGTAAGAGGAGATCGAGGGATTAATCTACTAGACACTGCTTGTAGAGAATATGATATATCATATTTACATAATAAAGATTTAGATATCGGACATATTGCTGATAAAAAATTAATTGAGAAGGCTTGGGAAAGAGTTAGGGCGAAGGATAGCAATCTTAATGAGAAAACAAATGCTTGGTTAGTTACAAATATAATGAAGACAAAAACGAAATTCGGTATGCGGAGCATTTATAGTAAAACTAAGAAAGTGGGAGGAAAAACTGGTTATCATCTCTTCAAACATGCTTTAAAAAGTGCTAAAGAAAATTTAAAGAAAAGTGATAATTTAAAAATGCAATAAAAATTTCACGAAAGGTTGTAAATAATATTGTTAGAGGAAAAAAATCTATAATAAAAGCACCACGTGTAATACCACTACCTAAATCTGGAGGATTTCTCCCATAAGCGTCTTTATTCGTAGCATTAGGAGCACTTGGAAGTCTATTTGGCGGTACAGCANAAAGAAAAGTGATAATTTAAAAATGCAATAAAAATTTCACGAAAGGTTGTAAATAATATTGTTAGAGGAAAAAAATCTATAATAAAAGCACCACGTGTAATACCACTACCTAAATCTGGAGGATTTCTCCCATAAGCGTCTTTATTCGTAGCATTAGGAGCACTTGGAAGTCTATTTGGCGGTACAGCAGGAATTATTAAAACAATGAATGCAATAAAAACTGGAAAGGAGCAGTTATTGGAGGCGAAACGTCATAATAATACAATGGAAGCTATTTCAATGGGAAAAGGAATGTTTTTAAAGCATTATAAAAAGGGATTTGGGTTATATTTAAAACCATACCAAAACAAGTAAGAAAGTCTAAGTTCGGGTGGAGCCGAATATTAAATACCCGGCGCAAGTATTAAATATATGTTTTTTCGCCTTTCCGAAAGCTACCGCTAGATGGTAAGCCGGGGTGTATCAATTTTGATTAAATTAGAGTCCCTAGATTTCGAAATCTTGAAGTTTCAAGCAGCTCAGAAATTTACCGTTATATGAAAACCGGCCTCAATTTTAGTCCGATTTCAATAATTTTCAACGTTTTGCTTTTATGTCGAAAGCACACTAACCATGCCGAGCTTGGTACAAATTGGTAGAACGGTTACCGAGATACATATATGTGATCATAAGTGGGCGGTGCCACGCCCATTTTCCCAAATTTTACCAGAAACGTATTTCTTGGTAAAGAATTGTTGCAAGCATCAATTTTGAATAAATTAGCTTTAAGATACCTACCCCAAAATGTGCATCGGAGACATTATTTTTAACATTTATAAGGAAACTGCTCCGATAGATGCATTCAACATACCTGCACATTGGCGATAGCTGCCTTAAAAATTGTGCAACTAGTATCAATTATAAAAGAAAGTATTACGTTTACCTGCACTGGCCTACAATTACCTAATTTTACAAGCTTGTATTTATTTTACTCATATCGCAGAACAACGGAAATGGCTATTAATTTTTCTAGTTATGTAGATAATAAGATACCATTCGAAAAATAATTTCACTTGCATTATTTTCTACGTGATAAGTGCTTCTCCATTATTTGGTTTCATAGGGATTCGGATACCTTCCTCATTGAAGTCGTAAAGAAAATTCGCTTAAGTGCCTTTTTCGGTTAGGTGCACAAGTTTTTCGTGCAAAGAAGGACGTGCAGCTAAGCAAAATCTACTGTATTTACTGATTTATCGAAGATTTTGTATTTCTCTAAATTACCGTTATATGGGATTTGGGCATGGTTATTGTCCGATTTTTTAAATTTTCGGCCATTTAGTATGCTGTACCAAGGCCAACAACTGTGCCAAGTTTGGAAGAAATCGGTGCAGCGGTTACCAAGATATACACAAATAACCATAAGTGGGCGTGGCTACGCCCATTTTCCAAAAATTTATAAAATTCTTATTTTTCGTCTGAAAATTATTGTAAATATCAATTTTGAGTGAATTATATTCAGTAGTTACTAAAATATCGCAGTTTTCGTATTTCTGGAAATTAAAGTTATATGGGAAGTGGGCGTGGTTACAGTCCGATTTCGCCCATCTCTTACTGATGTAGACTTAAAGAATAACACTGGACCACAAATTTCAACTTTTTCTCTTTACCAGAAACGCCGTTATGAAATTCTTATGTAAAATCACCCCCTGATTCCGAAAATCAAGGTTATTTTTAATTCTATGGTACCGTTTTTGAGATATTTGCAATTTACCGTTTTTGCAAAAAAAAAAAATTGGGTCCACTTTATCATATATATCTCAAGAACGAATTAAGCAATTCCAAAACGGTTTGAAGCTTTTAAAAGGTAATAAAATTTTCTATAAACTGTGCATGCAACACTTTTTGCTAGGCCCTGTAGATTCAAAGATAACGAACAATCATTACCGATTTTTTCAATTTTTTTTGTAAAAATATAAAAAAAATTGTACTTTGCGGGGAAGGATCTCGAAAACCTTTTATTTTTTTGCAGATTTTTTTTTCTCCCTAAGCTCTGTTGTATTACAAAAAAAATAAGCTATCATCGAAGAAAATCGATGCAAAACTAGGTAAGTTATAAGCGATCAAATAAAAATACCCAGGTTGCGCCACTTCAATGTATGTACCTATACATAATTACATATATTAAAGGTATAAAGTGCAAGTGAGATATTATCCGGATAAACGAATAACACCATAACAATGATAACAC
>NW_016162586.1:6939-23976 GCF_001687245.7 Rhagoletis zephyria
AGTTATTGGAGGCGAAACGTCATAATAATACAATGGAAGCTATTTCAATGGGAAAAGGAATGTTTTTAAAGCCTTATAAAAAGGGATTCGGATTATATTTAAAACCATACCAAAAAAACTCTTAATGAAGCTACCCAGAAGACCTCTTACTGATGTAGACTTAAAGAAGTATTCAAAATTTATTCCAAATTTTAGAGGGGTATTCATGTGTGACACTTTACCCCGTAAACCATTTAAGAGAGAATGTGGAACAATAAATTTGGATAGTTCAAAGGGTCCGGGAACTCATTGGGTAGCTTACTTGAAAGACGATAATGAGATTGATTACTTCGATAGCTTTGGAAACTCAAAGCCTCCTAAGCAAATAATAAAGTATTTAGGAAAACACATTAAATATAACTATAATAAACAGCAAAGCTATAATTCATATAGCTGCGGACATTTATGTTTAAAATTCTTATTATCGAAATAAATAACTAATTATAAAACTTTATTTTATTTCAAATTAAATTTTATTTGTTCTCATCATCAACATCAACAGGCCTTTCCATTCATATACACATACATATTAAATACTTAGCAATTAACTATGTGAACATTATTAACACACTTTTCTAGGGGTGGAGAATCTATATATGTAAATACATATGTACGTATGTACGTTTGCATATGAATGTATGTGTGAGAATACGTATGTATTTATATATGTATACCAATACACTTTATCAATTTTCGACATATAAACCTTATTGTATCGGATTTCCATCAGCGGTATACCCTGTGAGCGGTTCCGTTTTTGGACTCGGATTTGTCATCGGCGACATCTTGCGGGTTTATCTAGGTTCTGAACTTGGATTTCAATCGGCGACATCCTTTGGCAGAGCAGCAAAGCTTGCGTCGGAGCAGCAGCAAACCTTATAGCGGTTGTGAAACCGGAGCAGCACCACATCGCTGCTGCTCTGGTTCCAGAATCGGTATATTTATACTACTCATGCGCACTCGGATGCATTCAACGGTCAGGTAGCGTGCAGCTGCTATGTTGTGTCCTGTTCTATCACACGAACTTGGGACGCTCTACTTTCTCTCTCGCACCTATCAAATACAAAAACATTATAATAATAATAATAATAATAGAATGGCGCTTACACATATGTTGGTGTTTGGCCGAGCTTCTCCTCCGGTTTGTGGCGTGCGCCTTGATGTTGTCACACAAAGCGGAGGGACCTACAGTTTTACGCCGATTCCGAACGGCGATTGTATTTTTTATGAGAAGCTGTTTTTCATGGCAGAAGCACACTCGGAGGTTTGCCATTGCCTGCCGAGGGACGACCGCTGTTAAGAAAAAACCTTTTTTCTATATTTTTGCGATGTTGCTTTGACCAGGGTTTGAACCCTGGTGCTGCGGATTGGAAGCGCGCACTGCTTACCACTACAACACAGCGGCCGACGATTTTTAGCAGGCAAGCCTATCTTATTGGTTTTGTAATAAAAATATCTTACCTATGATATCAATTTCAATTTCAATATTGACTTACCTGTTCACATCCACTTGCCAAGTAGCCATGCACAGAAATAAGTAGGCAAGCCTTTCTAGGCATATTCTGTGTGATAAAAACTATCAATTGAGATAAAACTCATTCGGTTATCACTACAGTGAAGGTGATGAAAGCAAATTTATTAAAATTAATTAAATTAAAAATAGCTCTGAACACTTTTCGATAGGCAAGTTATCATAGGCATATTTTTTTATAAATTATATTTGATAAAAAATATGTCTCATCGAGTTATCAGATCGGTGAAGGTCGATCTCCCACCGGCTCTTAGACTATGTAGTTTTTGTTTATAAAAATTGTTGGCAGTAATAGGTTCTGTATTCACAATACGCCAAATCTTGGAAAAGGCCCGCGAGAATAGGATCGATTTGATTTCAAAGCCGCTTTCGACAGCACGAAGAGAAGTTGCCTCTATTCCGCGATTACTGAATTTGGTATCCCCGCGAAACTAATACGGCTGTGTAAAATGACGTTGATCAATACAACCAGCTCCGTCAGAATAGAGAAGGACCTCTCCGAGCCGTTTGATACCAAACGAGGTTTCAGACAAGGGGCTCCCTTTCATGTGATTTCTTTAATCTAATGTTGGAGAAGATAATAAGAGCCGCAGGACTGAACCGCCCAGGCGCAGTATTTTACAAGAGCGTACAATTGCTGGCGTATGCCGACGACAACGATATAATCGGTAAAAACAAGGGCTACGTCTGTTCTGCCTGCTCGGGATTGGATAGAGAAGCAAAGCGAATGGGTCTGGAGGTGAACGAGGACAAAACGAAATACCTCCTACAACGTCACTGTTGACAGTAACAAGTTTGAAAAGTAGACGACTGCGTTTATTTGGAAACCACCATTAACACCAATAATAATGTCAGCCTTGAAATCCAACGGAGAATCACTCTTGCCACAAGCGCCACTTTGGGCTAAGTAGACAATTGAGAAGTAAAGTCCTCTCTCGTCGTACAAAGATCACACTCTATAAGTCACTCATCATGCCTGTGCTGGTGTATGGCGCGGAAGCATGGACAATGAAAGCATCTGATGAGGCGGCTCTTGGAGTTTTCGAGAGAAAGATTCTGCGAAAGATTTACGGACCTTTACGCGTTGGTGATGGCGAATATCGCAGACGATTTAACGATGAGCTGTATGAGCTTTACAACGATATAGACATAGTGCAGCGAATTAAAATTCAGNACTCCTGCTCTGAAAATATTCAACGCGGGCCGCGATGCTGGTAACAGAGGAAGAGGAAGGCCTCCTCTGCGTTGCAAAGACCAGGTGGAGAAGAACTGGGCTTCGGTTTCCAATTGGCGTCAGTTAGCACAGAAGAGAAATGACTGTCGTGCTGTTTTGGACTCGGCCAAACTAGCTTAGGCGGTTACAGCGCCAATAAGGAAGAAGAAGAAGAAAATAATAGGTTTTGTTTCTAATGCGAATATGTCTATGTATTCTGAGCACATGACTGCAAGTGCTTATTTAGTCGTTCTAATTTTTCCTTAATATTATCTTTATTTTCTGAAGTGTTTTTAATTAGTATGTAGTCATTTAAATTTTCTGTTTTTACATCGTAATTTTGAATAATTGCGTTTTTGTCTGTGGTGTTTATGATTCCGACAAAAGTTTGATATTAATTTGCTATGGTGTTAGCAATAAAAATGCCTTCTGTTAATTTTTGTTGGGGAATAAAAAGTTCAGAATTGTCAGTTTTTATGTTAATNTTGCGTTTTTGTCTGTGGTTTTTATGATTCCGACAAAAGTTTGATATTAATTTGCTATGGTGTTAGCAATAAAAATGCCTTCTGTTAATTTTTGTTGGGGAATAAAAAGTTCAGAATTGTCAGTTTTTATGTTAATTTGTCGAATTACTTCTGATATAGCGGGTATTGTGATTGTATGCGACAGTCAAAATCGTATGCACTATGCGACAGTCAAAATCGGGATGGGATGAAACCAACGGGAAATGTTATATCGGTCAAAAACAAGTTATACGTGTCCCGGCGTTTCGCTGGGTCACGTCTAGGAATCGAGATATATATATAACTATCATATAGGGGAAATTGTCACCTTTGGTGGTCTTTTTTTGACATAACTCGAGAACCACTAGTCCGATTTTGCTCAAACAAATTTAAAAAAATTAAAAATTACAATTCCTTTAATCTGTTCATATAACGTTTTTCTATATAATCAACAGTTTTGCCGGTAAAAATAAATGTATGAAGAAAAAAAAATTTGTTTGCCTAAAATATTAAACTTTTTTTAAAACTGTTGACTAGTGGTTCTCGAGTTATGTCAAAAAAAGACCACCAAAGGTGACAATTTCCCCTATATGATAGTTATATATATATCTCGATTCCTAGACGTAACCCAGCGAAACGCCGGGACACGTATAACTTCTTTTTTACCGATATAACTTTCCCCGGTAGTTTGAACCCTTCCCGATCACTGACCCCTACCATTTGTCTCACAGTGTAGTTGATCTATTTATCATTTGAATTATTATATTTTCTTGGAAGTCGTAAGGTCTCAATATTAATCGATCTTCATCTTTTCGATAATCTAAAATGCAATTATATTTCTTTATAAAGTCTAACCCTAGAATTCCATCGCATGGGATTGGAAAATTGTACTCTACTTTGTTAAATTTGTGTCTAATTAAGTGATCATCTCCTTCTAAATCTTCTTTAACTGTACCTAGAGTGCTTGTTATTCCTTGACAAATGCCCTTCAAATCTGTTATTTGTGAATTATTAATTGTAATATTACTATCAATTCGACCCTTGTTTATAATTGACTAGCCGGCCACGGATGCGCGAGGCTTCGCCACGCGCTGAGTGTATGCATATTAATGTACATTTACGTATTTGGAGAAAAAAATCATATGTCATCATGTACTTCGTTTATTATATACATAAAAAATCTTCTCTTAATCCGTTCAGTAGTGTGGTTAAAATATATCTCGCATTTTCTTTATACTGTGTTATTGATGTACATACATATATCCAAATCAGCAAGGGAGAGAAGAGGCAAGAAACACGCGAAGAAACTAAAGACAATTATCGAAGTAAGCGTATTTTATTTGAATTTTGTGTTTCAAATATTTTTTACTGAACACTTACGAACAATTGTAGTGGGTGTATGTACATTAGGGTGGTGGTTTAAATCTTCCTTCGGGGGGCTTCAAACCAGCACGAACCAAGAGGGAAGCTCCGTAGGGAGATTGGTTGACCACCCGTCTGCGTAACTGTGGGCGTCGTGTTCCTCCAAGTATACATACGGAGAGGACCGTACCGACGATTCCCCCACGCTCGTCCTACCCAACACTTCTCTCCCAGCTTTCCCTATCCTTTCCCCCTTAATCCAGGGTGTTTGCGTCGCCGGGCCTATTGGATGGTTTGCAGCCAGGGGTATCCGGCTGTATTCTAACGGCGCTCTCCTGATACCGGGTCACCTCAGGAGGTAGAATGACCTTGCCACGGCGGAGGGGACCGCTGTGGTCGACGTCTCCCTTCTCCAACCTAAATACGTAGTCAGCCACACTCGCCACGTCGAGCAGTGCGGACGTTTATGAAAAAATGAACCACAACAAAAAACCCGCTTCGGATAACCGAGAACCCCCCAAAAAAGTAGACCCACCCAGTCAGGAAGGTCCGGTCTTGTGAGCCCGTTTTTTTTAACATTATTCGACTCTTTGCCTAAACTTTACGGTAATCTTTGCTTACCTATATTATTTTATTACGCCTTTGCTCAATGCGAATTAGGTGGCAACACCCATTTAGTACTAAATGAGTGTGTTGAGAGCAAAACATTAGCCTGCGAGGGAGTTGTCAAAATACTCAATTGTCACGATCTTCTTCCAGCCATGATAATCTTTCTTTTCTGCGGGACCTTTCAACGAGACAAGTACGTAAAGTGGAAAAATAAAAAAAATCCAGATTTTGTGATTTCATCATAGTGCCTCCAAGTAAAAGAATTTAATTTTTATACTAAACATTTGCCGGAAAATTATTTTTCTCGAATCTTTCAACGCATTAATGGACAGAAACGTTTAAATTCTGATGAAAGAGTGAAGCCTTTCAAACTCTTGCGAACCTTGCACTACGGCTAAGGAATCTGCATGGTTTCAGACCTTCTTGCAGTTAATTTACTGAAATAAAAGGCGAAAAGACAGTAATAAAAATTTTCAAGAAACCGTCACCTTTTGGACATATCCCTCATCGGAGCACCGGATTACAGAAGCTCCTCCCAAAGGACGCACTGTGCTCCTTAACATACCCCGGAAAAAAAGTAAATATAATCAACCACGCAACTTTCCCAGAATTTCAACAATATCATCTTGTCGCACCACGCTCCTTCAGCAGCGGACTCAACTGGAACGTGTTCGAATTTCCTTAATAGCCTGCTAGTTAAAATTTAATTCAATATAGTATATGAAATCAACTACAAATAGAATGTACTAAAATTTTTCTAAACATCTACATGTACTTGTTTTCTAAAGTGAATTACAATTTTTTTTTATATTTTCTAGTTATAATTAAATTAAATTCTCCAATTTAATATATTCTAAGTTTAAAGTTTAACCTATATAATATTTCGTACAGTTTAACCCATTCTAAAATTTATCTGATCTACAATATTTGAATTACTTTCTATGGTAATTACATTATTTTAGAATATCCTAAATTGCAAAACCACCTAGATAAAGTTTTCATGTGAATTGCACCCTTACATTATATTTTGTAGTCTCTCTACGCCGTCACTGGCGATGCTCTTAATGTAAAACACAATTTTGTGCACCGCCACTGTTGATATGTAAAGTGACTATTCGCTCATTTTACAACGCTTTTATCAACTTGCAATGTTGTGTGTCCAGAAACTTTCAAAGTTGTGGATCCAGAAACTTTCAATGTTGTGTGTCCGACACCATAAAGCTTTGCTTTGAAAAGTTCCTATAAAAAGCATAGTGCATAGGGCGACATCTGTAGTGAATAGGGCGAGGTAGATGACATCTAGATGTCGCCCTATGTACTACGTTTGCTACAGCGGAAATAGACGACACGCCATTTCTTTAAATAAAATTAATTGGTGCTCGTTTGTATGTACATACATATGTAAATGCATGTGTGTGCACCTTTCTATTAATATCGTTGAATTATTTTAATATCTATTGCAAAATTTTATTCAGACAGGACTAAAAAGTAGAAAATAAATAATATAAAAAAAACTTTTTAATATACAACGCTTTTATAAATGGACTAAAAAGTAGAAAATAATATTTCTCAGTCCCATAGAATTTGTTTTGATAACTTTTGATTTTGAAATTTTAGCAAAAGTCATTATAAACAATCTATGAAATTGAAAATGAAAAGCGTGGGGCGCATGTAATACACTTGAATTGATATGAAAAGTAATATATGTATGTATGTATGTGGGTATATGAATAACGACCGCTTAAAATCGATTTCAAAGTTCTACTTTCGCTGTAGAAATTTTAGGTCTACGTTATGTAGTTTGACTATTGTCAATTAAATCGAATGCTTTGTATTGCATGCGCTCCACGTTTTTCATTTTCAATTTCATAGATTGTTTATAATGACTTTTGCTAAAATTTCAAAATCAAAAGTTATCAAAACAAATTCTATGGGACTGAGAAATATTATTTTCTACTTTTTAGTCCATTTATAAAAGCGTTGTATATTAAAAAGTTTTTTTTATATTATTTATTTAAATTTTGTTTAATGATCATTTGCAGTAGTATTTTCTAATTAAGTTTCGACTAGTAAGTAGGAAAGACAAATTTACCGAAAAACCAACACAACACATCAGGCGCCTGCTGTCATCAGTTGGATAAACATGTAAGTGCTCTTTAAAATATGTCTCTTTCCTTCTACTATTTTGACTCCTATTCAGTTTTCTTAAGAGAGTGAATCATGATTTGTAGCTTATTTCGTTTAATTCCTTTTCTTTATCCGCTATGATGCTCCCCCTTGAAAACTAAATTTGATATTTTCTCCAGTAAATGTAGTTTTTTTTTATGTACATGCAAAACCTGAATGGTCATATATATGTATACCTATATATTTAGATTGAGAGGGCTAAAGAAGGCAATGAATGTTTTTGTTTGCAATTTAACCATAAGTTACCTATAAACTAAATATTGTTATAACTTTACGGTAAAGTACACATATATATATCCATAAATAAATATATATATATTAAGTTTTCTTTGATAAGTGAGGGTTATAATCTAAGCTTTATATTAGGAAATAAATGAAGTTGTCAATCTGATTTAAAAATGTGCTAAAATAATATTTTAATTGTGAGATGATTTAGGCCTTCATTCGAGTTGATACGTGGTATCTCTATAATGGTTGGGAAGGGGAGATAATTTTTTTTTCTTCTCTCTGTCCGTCCGTTTTTTTTGTTACCTGAGTACTTTCCGGGTACTTTTTTTGTTCTGCCCGGTTTTCTTAATTTTAAGTATGTGCATGATTTTTTTTATAACAGCAATACTGGTGGACAAAGTGGTTAGCAAGAACCCACCCTCCGGCGAGCTTAGACCCGGTTAAGCTAGCATGCACAGCCAGCCACGTACCGGTTCTCGCAGAGATAAGCAATCATTATTGATTGTTAATAAGTATGCAAGGCAAATTTTATAAAATGGCGCCCAACGTGGGGCCCAAAGGGTATATGTTCAGCCTGATGTATATTCTGAGGGGTTCCTATCTCTTATATATATCCATTCACATGCTTTTCATTTTCCGGATCAGGAATAAGTTGTAGTTAGTATAACACCTGCCGAAAGTGATTATTTACTTTTTTTAATTGATTCGCTAAGTCTTGGAATTAGTTAATTTCTGACATGTATATATATGTTAAGCTAACCATTCTCGGCTTTCAAGTCAATTTCATTTATCGTTGTTTCGAATTTTGCGAGCTTGCTTCAATAGCATTGGACTTACAGAAATTGGGTGGTTACCGATGCTGTAACCGGTTACTTGAACAGGCACCATAATAATTTAGCGGGGGAAATTGAAAGAGAAGTATAAAGGTTTGTTTATTGAAGTTCCCGGTTATTCAGAATTTTACTTAATTAATTTATTTAACATTGTGTTTTTATGTAATCGGGACTGCTAAGCTGAACAGTTTTCTGCTTTGAACGAAGGCTGAAAAATCAATCTCACAATTAGCTTTTCTTTGAAAGTTATCAGATCAAATTTCAAAAAAAAAAGATAAAAATAAATAAAAAATATTAACAAAATGCCACTACAGCATAGTAATGAGAATTGGGTGCCGTTAGGAAATCCGCATGGAATTTGTACTATTTGTAATGAAGAAATTACGGAAGAAAATCTATGTTTGACTCCATGCCGGCATGCGTTTCATAGAGGTTGCATATCTAGATGGCTATCAGAAAATGACGCATGTCCTTTTTGTCGACGTTCGTGCGACACTCAGTCCTTGAATAGTTTTGGCGAGCAAGAACCGGCAAGCAATTTAGACACATTTGTTGCACAAGGTGCTATACCTAGGCCAGAAGGAGCGGTTACGAGATTATGAGCAATTAATGCTGATGTAGCTTCAAACAATCGGGCGTCGTTGCGAAGAAATCGTGGCGGTAGCAGTACGCGTAATCCAAGGCAGAATGCTGGCCAAGACAATATTCAAAATATAATTGAAGATACTTTTAGAATTCATGAAGAGAGGTCTGCAAGACAAATTCGTGAAGAAGTCACTAGAGTAGTTGCTAGTTCTCTGGAAACTTATTTCAGAGGTCTTAACCTAAATGCTTCTCGCAATGAGGAAAGTGAAACAACCACGCTAGGAAATACTAATAGGAATATATCGACACGCGATAGGATTCCACAGAGAAATCCCTTGCGTTCGCGTGAAGATGAAGAAACTCCATTATCCCCATCAGTAGCTGCGAAGACAATTGCTGCATGGAAAATAGTTTACGACGGTTCACTGAGTAGCGTTTCGGTAGATGAATTCATATATAGGGTGAACGCTTTAACACGTTCTACGTTACGTAATGATTTTGATGCACTGTGTCACAACGCTCATATACTTTTCGAGGGAAAAGCTAAGCGATGGTTCTGGCGGTACCATCATTCGACGGATGCACTTGACTGGCTTGAGATGTGTGATGACTTACGTAGAGATTTTAAAGATTTTAGGACAGACTTTGACATTAAGGAAGCCATTCGCAACAGGAAGCAAAAGACCGGCGAATCCTTTGAAAGTTATCTCGATAGCGTTATGCATATATCTGACGGCTTGCGAAATCCACTATCTGGGCGAGAACTGGTCGAAATTGCTATTCAAAATTTGCAATCCGACGTACGATTAGAACTACTTCACTTAGATATTAACTCTATATCAGAACTTCGTAAAGCTTGTCGTCGTCGAGAAAATCTTTTTGCAGAAATCCAACAAAAATCGCAATACCAAAAAGCTTTTCAAGCACCACGCCGACAGGTATCAGAAATTGAGGCAAACGATGCTGTTTCAAATGAAGAAGATATTTGTGCTTTAGAAACCAGACGAGTAACAAATCAAACAAATGATAAGAAATGCTGGAATTGTGACGGTATCGGCCACAATTACAAAAATTGTGTAAAACCCAGGCGTGTTTTCTGCTATGGATGTGGGCTAATTGCTTTCTTCCTGCCCACGTGTCCTAAGTGTAACGACTCGGAAAACAGAATCGGGGATGTCGGCAGCAAACCCCGGCATCCCAACCAGAAATCGAACCCAAGGAATCAAACCAACCCGTAACAATTTTGAAGAAAAGTACAATTTTACCTCAAGATTTACCAAAATTATATCCGTTAAAACCTTTTCATGAACGCCTGTTAGCATATCAAAACACACGTAGAAAAATGTTTAAGCGTTCCCGTTCAGCTGATCGAGCACGCAAGTGCGACAGTAAAAATGTTAGGTAAAAGTTATTTGGGATTACTAGATTCAGGAGCTACAATTAGTTGCATAGATGCTGATTTTGCGAACGAATTATTGGCTATAAATAAGCATATAATTAGCAGATGGCACTAAACGTAATATTGCAGGAGTTATTAAACTTGATGTGACATACAAATCTGACACTAAAATTGTTGAATTGTGAAGAACGGCGCCTTAGAAAAACTTCGCTCGTGGAGCATACGATCGATGTGGGGGATGCCAAACCCATTAAACAACGGCATTTTCCGATTTCGCCGGCAGTGGAAAAACTGATGTGTGACGAAATCGACCGTATGTTATCACTAGGTGAAATTGAAGAATCCAATAGTCCTGGGTCTTCTCCAGTGGTGCTTGTTCGCAAACCCCTTAAAGTGCGTCTCTGTTTAGATAGCAGGAAGGTGAATGCAGTTACAGTGAAAGATGCGTACCCTCTACCTCACATCGAGGGTATATTGTCCAGGTTGCCAAGAGCGGAATTCATTTCTAGCCTGGATTTGAAAGACGCTTTCTGGCAAATTCCACTAGAAATGAGTTCACGCGAAAAGACAGCATTCACAGTTCCAAATCGACCATTGTATCAATACACGGTGATGCCGTTTGGACTGTGCAATGCACCCCAAACGATGTGTAGGTTAATGGACCGCGTAATCCCGTATCACCTAAAGGAAAAAGTTTTCGTATATCTTGACGATTTGCTAGTGCTATATGAAAGCTTTGAATCCCACATTGAGTTGCTTAAAGAAGTTGCTGAGCATATTGAAAAAGCCGGCCTTACGATAGATATTGCAAAAAGTAAGTTCTGTTTAACAGAAGTGCGTTACCTGGGCTATGGTGTAGGGCTGGGAACCTTAAAAACCGACCCAGATAAGGCTTCCGCGATATCAGCTTACCCTGTACCAAAAACTGTAAAGCAGCTACGCAGATTTTTGGGTATGGCAGGTTTGTATAGGAGATTTATATCCAATTTCGCTGAAGTGACACATCCCTTAACTGAGTTGCTGACGAAAGCAAAAACTTTCACTTGGTCAAATGAGGCACAAAAATCTTTTGAAGATATTAAGCATAAACTTACCACTGCTCCATTCCTGGCTAACCCGAATTTCAGCAAACCTTTCCTAATTCAGTGCGATGCAAGTCAACATGGGGTAGGCGCTGTGCTTGCCCAAGCAAACGAACAGGGAGAAGAAATTCCTATAGCTTATATGTCACAGAAATTGAATAAAGCTCTAGCTAGAGCTTCTTGTACAGACGCACTTTCCGGGTTGCCTCCACAGTAAAGTCACAAATACCCGAATCATAGGCAACCATGATGAAATTCCAGCGATTATCATAACCGAGGAGAACATAAAGCATGCTATTAGCAGCTTCCAACCGTTTAAATCTCCGGGACCAGACGGCATTATTCCCGCTGACCTACAGCATACAGCAGGAATTATATACCCCACAAATGGGAGGAGGTAAGAGTAGTTTTCATTCCCAAGGCAGGAAAAACTACACACACGAGACCAAGAGACTTCAGACCAATTAGTCTGTCGTCTTTCCTGTTGAAATCTCTAGAGAGACTAATAGATGAGCACATTAGAGACAAGGTGGGCAGGCAACTTTCGGCAGCCCAACATGCCTACAACAAAGGGAGATCAGTCGAAACAGCACTCCATTCTTTAGTGCACACAATCGAAGGATCACTTTATTACAAAGAGTACACCCTCGCGGCCTTCCTGGACATCGAGGGTGCTTTCAACAATGTATCTCCTGCAGCGATTATCTCATCTCTGATAAATCTGGGAGTAAGCAATTCACTAACCTCATTTATTGAACGAATGTTAATCGGCCGAGAAATAAGCGCAGGATTAGGTGAATCAGTAATAAAAAGGTTCCCCGTCAGGGGTACACCCCAGGGGGGAGTAATATTCCGCTCCTGTGGAACATAGCAGTGGACAGCCTTCTCCGGGAACTTGAAGACATTGGCGGTCAGATAATTGCATACGCCGACGACATTGTAATAGCTATCTCGGGTAAACATCTCTCAACATTGACAGATCTGATCCAAAGATCCCTCAACAAACTATCCCTGTGGTGTAACAGGCGAGGACTGGGAGTGAATCCTGAAAAAACAGACNATCTCGGGAACATAACTCTAGAGGACAACACCCTCGCAATAAAGGAAGAGACCAAATATCTAGGTCTCACAATAGATAGGAAACTAAACTGGGGGCCCAACGTTCAGCAGAGCAATAGGAAAAAAATGAAGGATGGAACCCAAATAATACACTGGCTATACACGGTGGTGGTTAGGCCAATTCTCTATGAGAACAACACCATCCAAGGCACTGTATGCCCTACTTAATTTTCTTTTGAGGATAAAAACGACGAAATAGGAATACCCTTGCAAACTTGTAAGCTACTTATCTCCGAGAGGCTCACTAAAGTAGCGAACGAAAGGTGGCAGGACGAAATCACCTGCAAAACTGCCAAACAATTATGGCCGGTGCTCAGCGCCAAACGCACTGGCCTACTACTGAGTCTAAATAAGTCCAATATTAGATTATTAGTATCCGTCGTAACAGGACACTGCCTAATTGGCAACCACGCCCATTGACTTGGCCTACGTTCACATGACCTCTGTAGAAGTTGTCAAGATAAAGAAGAGGAGGAAACGATTCTGCACCTGTTGTGCCAATGCCCTGCTCTATCTGGACGAAGACTCTCCACTCTCGGTAGGCAGTTCTTCGACAACTTGGAGGACCTTAGATGCGTCGAAATCAGGGATCTTCTAAAATTCGTTCAAAGTTCAAAATGGTTTTAGGAGGGATTGGGAGTTGCTGACCCAACATGCGGCATCACAATGGGCCCTGAGCCTAAGTGCCTCTTATAGACGACCGCGACAACCTACCTACCTACCATGTACATTAGGGTGGTCCAANGCAACGGGCCCTGAGCCTAAGTGCCTCTTATAGACGACCGCGACAACCTACCTACCTACCATGTACATTAGGGTGGTCCAAAATAAATAAGGTCGGAATTTTAATGCTCTCACCCCCTACGATTGTTCTATATCGAAAAAAGTATACCCCTGTTTTTTTTTAAATCAAAAAATATTTAGAGGTCGCTCAAAGCACCCAAAGTCCTCCATGTATTTTATATGCGGTAAAACCACTTTTCGTAGAAGTGGTACAGAATAGTTAAAAATCAATACTTTTCTACCAGAAAACTCTGCTTATCTGCAGGAGATTCCCAATAATAACACCTAATTTTTTATTTAACCCTTTTTCATTGGAACTATAATTTATAGGTCTGCCAAAAACCCACAAAATCCCCGAAAAATGCAATGTTGCGACCAATAAATAATAAAATCGTTAGTATTAAAGAATGGTTAAATAAACAATTGGGTATTATTGTTGAAGGTCTCCTGAAGAGAACCAGAGTTTTCCGATCGAAAAATATTGACTTTCAAGAATTCTATACCATTTCTAAAAAAAAATTTATTTTTCCCATATAAAAATACATGGAAAACTTTGAGCTCTTTGAGCGACCACTAAATATTTTTTGATTTCAAAATAAAAAATAAGGGTATACTTTTTACGATATAGAACAATCCTAGGGGGTGAGAGCATTACAATTCTGACTTTGATGTTTTTGGACGACCCTAATGTACATACATGCTCACATATGCAAACAAAAAAGCATCAGCTGCTTACGCTTTTTTGACTACAGCACCTAACAAAAAAAAAAATACTATTTTGAAGAGAAAGCGCCTTCACGTATTATATGTTAGTCATTAGTTTTTAAATAGATGGCAGCCCCATTAAAAAAATAAAAGCTTATCCGGAGACCATATTATTTCACTTGATACCTCATTTTTGAAGTTAAACTTCTTAGGCGGGTGAATCGCAAAAATGGAGAGTGAAATTTTTAAAACTGAAAACGTTACATGAGTGAGAAGGAAGATAGAGTTAGTATAGTGAAGGGGAATAAAGAAATAAAGCGATGCATGACGGGTACGAGTACCTACATATGTATATATGTATGTTTGAATGCACGTATGTACGTACATATATATGTATGTATGAACGAACTCATTGCGCATTTCAGCTCTGCCGCTACCAAGCAATATATGTATAAATGATGCAAGCGTGCTTCGCGTAACTACATCCATTCGTACATATGTACATATGTTTGTATGGATATATTTATGATGAAGCAAGCGGGCCTCGTTGATGTACTGATGGGCATATGTATGTACTTATGGACAGCAATGTTTTCATGTATATTTTTATTTTTATTTTTTTTTACGAGGAGGAAGCATCGAAAGCCTATACCCGTCAGTGTGGGACTTTAACCCGAACTAAACCTCCTACTCTCCAAGTACCGAACCCCCCGGTACCACCGTCAAGTATTTCGTCGGGAGGCGGTTGAGCACTAGGCTCGCACGTTCGTTCCAGTCGGTTGTACACAGTCCTGGGCTACACCTAGTAGGCTTTGCCACGTCTTGTTTAAAGAGAAATCCCTTTGCTTAACTATTTATTTATTTATCTCTTAGAAACAACTTATTATCTTCGCTTTTATAGGCAGTAAGAGCAAATACCTTAAAATGACGACATGCCTTATGCTGGTATTGTATTGAGCAGACTTGCATAAGAGACTAGCTTCAGGCCCGTATACGTATGTTCGTATACTGCCTTTGCGGTTGGAACGGTCTAGGTTCCAATCCGAACCAACGCCCCGTGTGCACGAAATTCGAAGCCGCACCTATTTTTCGATTCCACAAGTTTTCGTGATTGCCACCTGGACGGCTGGAACGCTCTGGGTTCCAGTCCGCGCCTATTTTTCGATTGCACAAGTTTTCGAGATTGCCACCTGGGCGGCTGGAACACCCTAGGTTCCAGTCCGTGCCTATTTTTCGATTGCACAAGTTTTCGAGATTTCCACCTGGGTGGCTTGGACGCCCTTGGTTCCAGTCCGCGCTTACGCTTTAATTGGTAAGTTTCATGTTCAAGGGACGGTCTGAAAGCACAAGTTCCTTAGCTGTTTTACTCGGGCGGCTGGAACGGCCTAGGTTCCAGTCCGCGCCTACGCTTTGGCTGGTGAACATCATAGTTTGGTTACAGTCCGCGGCTATGCTAAGAGTTGGCTTAATCACCGGTGATACGCCGCTGTCTGTCTAGGTCCCTCAGTTCCTTCAAAATTGAAGTTAGTGTGCCGCTGGTTGATGCCCATTCGCTGGCTTCTTTCACCATGTAGTCGACTGCTGACTGTGGCGTAAACACCCCGCCAACAGCTAGTTTCAGTTGGTTCATCTGCTGATGGAATCGAGGGCACTCAAAGAATACATGCTGCACATATTCTTCCACGCCATTTCGACAGAAATCGCAGTACGGGTCGCGCTCATGTTTGAATTTAAATAGGTATGCCTTAAAACAGCCATGACCGCTAAAGAACTGACTAAGATAAAAATCTACCTCGCCATGCGTTCTATCAAGCCAGGATACCAGATTTGGTATGCAGCGATACGTCCAACGACCTTTAGTCGCATTATTCCACTTGTTTTGCCACTCCCCAATGCTCCTTTCCCGGCCTTTACGTCTGTCTAATTGAGTTAGAGTACGCGGCGTGGATGAAAGGACCGTCGATTCTCTCGCCAGTATATTTACGGGTATCATACTGGCGATTACGAAAGCTGCTTCGTCCGACAGTAACAGTAAACGTCTGCGCTTTCGGTCCTAGCGTATTAATCATTATTCGAGATAGTCCCGTGATCGTTGAAGCTGCTTTCTCTCTCACATAGCTCAAGTGGGCGCTGAAAGTAAGACGCTTGTCTAGCACCACTCCCAGGTATTTAATTGTGGGTTTCATTTTGATGGTGTGGTCTCCGATTTTTAGCGCTACCTCCTCTAGTTTCTTACGACTCGAGAGAAGTATTGGTTCTGTTTTTTGGTCGGCTAGCTTCAGGCCGAAGCTATTTAACCAACTTTTAATCACGCCGACTAATGATGCTTCCTTTTCGCATATGACATCAAGAAGTTTCGCAGATACCACTAACGCAATGTCATCTGCAAAACATACTATGGATGATCCTTCGGGCAATTCGGTACAAAGAACTCCATCATACATAATGTTCCATAGTAAAGGGCCTAGTACGGATCCTTGTGGAACGCCACCTGTTATCTCCGCCCGCTGCAGGCCTTCCTCCGTTTCGTACCACAGCACTCGCGTGTGAAAATAACTTCGTATTAATCTTCGAAGATAATAAGAAATTCCAATACTCTCCAGTCTATCGAGTATTTTAGCCCAGTTGGCAGAGTTGAATGCGTTCTTTACGTCTAAGGTAACAATCACGCAGTACTATTTTGCTCCTCCCAGCCACCGTGTACCGCTCGTTGCATCCCGTGCTAACTTAATGACTTCTTCTACCGCATTCACAGTGGATTTCCCTTTTCTAAACCCGAATTGGTGAGAAATATTATTTTCTACTTTTTAGTCCATTTATAAAAGCGTTGTATATTAAAAAGTTTTTTTTTATATTATT
>NW_016162586.1:25296-32921 GCF_001687245.7 Rhagoletis zephyria
TATTTCTTCTAATATTGTTTGCGACAGGAGGTCCTGCGCCGCTTGACAATGGTTGAGGTTAAGCTGCAAAAGTCTCATCATACCTTTATTTTGCTTAGCGCCTGTTGATATACCGGGCATTTGTTGCCTCCTGCCTGGTGGCTTGTAGAAATGCTGCCACGTTTTACGCATAATAAGTACCGTGGTGCATTTGTGCATAGTTTGGCCGTGTGCCCACTTTGACCGCACTTGAAGCACGATTTACCAAAATCGTCGCTACTTCGACAGCCCTTGGATATGTGGCCGAACTCAAAACATTTGTAGCAGCACTTTGGCTGTATTTAATGTCTTATTCGGCAGATAACCCAGCCAATTCTGATTTTACCTTGGGCCACTAACTTATTAGCATCGCTCTCGAATAGGAGTAAGGTTGCGGTCTGTGTGTGAGCCTAAGTGTGTCTTATAGACGACCGCGACAACCTACCTACCTACCATGTACATTAGGGTGGTCCAAAATAAATAAGGCCTAGGTTCCAGTCCGCGCCTACGCTTTGGCTTGTGAACATCATAATTTGGTTACAGTCCGCGGCTATGTTAAGAGTTGGCTTAATCACGGGTGATACGCCGCTGTCTGTCTAGGTCCCTCGGTTCCTTCAAAATTGAAGTTAGTGTGCCGCTTGTTGATGCCCATTCGCTGGCTTCTTTCACCATATAGTCGACTGCTGACTGTGGCGTAAACACCCCTCCAACAGCTAGTTTCAGTTGGTTCATCTGCTGATGGAATCGAGGGCACTCAAAGAATACGTGCTGCACATATTCTTCCACGCCATTTCGACAGAAATCGCAGTACGGGTCGCGCTCATGTTTGAATTTAAATAGGTATGCCTTAAAACAGCCATGACCGCTAAAGAACTGACTAAGATAAAAATCTACCTCGCCATGCGTTCTATCAAGCCAGGATACCAGATTTGGTATGCAGCGATAGGTCCAACGACCTTTAGTCGTATTATTCCACTTGTCTTGCCACTCCCTAATGCTCCTTTACCGGCCTTGACGTCTGTCTAATTGAGTTAGAGTACGCGGCGTGGATGAAAGGACCGTCGCTTCTCTCGCCAGTATATCTACGGGTATCATACTGGCGATTACGAAAGCTGCTTCGTCCGACACTGTTCTGAAGGCGCTGCAGACTCGGAGCGCACATAAACGGTATGTTGAGTTGACTCCGCGGAAGTATGCTGGACACTCTGCCGTGGTTGACCAAATTGGGGCTGCATAAAGTATTTGGCTTTTAACCACGCTCGCTAAGAGTAAACGTCTGCGCTGTTTCGGTCCTCGCGTATTAATCATTATTCGAGATAGTCCCGTGTTCGTTGAAGCTGCTTTCTCTCTCACATAGCTCAAGTGGCCGCTGAAAGTAAGACGCTTGTCTAGCACCACTACCAGGTATTTAATTGTGGGTTTCGTTTTGATGGTGTGGTCTCCAGTTTTTAGCGCTACCTCCTCTAGTTTCTTACGACTCGAGATAAGTATTGGTTCTATTTTTTGCTCGGCTAGCTTCAGCCCGAAGCTATTTAACCAACTTTTAATCACGCCGACTAAGGATGCTCCCTTTTCGCATATGACGTCAAGAAGTTTCGCAGATACTACTAACGCTATGCCGTCTGCAAAACCTACTATGGATGATCCTTCGGGCAATTCGGTACAAAGAACTCCATCATAAATAATGTTCCATAGTAAAGGGCTTAGTACGGATCCTTGTGGAACGCCACCTGTTATCTCCGCCCGCTGCAGGCCTTCCTCCGTTTCGTACCACAGCACTCGCGTGTGGAAATAACTTCGTATTAGTCTTCGAAGATAATAAGAAATTCGAATACTCTCCAGTCTATCGAGTATTTTAGCCCAGTTGGCAGAGTTGAATGCGTTCTTTACGTCTAAGGTAACAATCACGCAGTACTCTTTTGCTCCTCCCAGCCACCGTGTACCGCTCGTTGCATTCCGTGCTAACTTAATGACTTCTTCAATTCAATTCAATTCAATTCATCTTTATTCAGTCTATGATTAAAAATCTTACAGACTAGATTACACAGATTACAAAAATAAGTATTATACGATAATAGCGTTAACATAGCAGTGCATGAACTAAACCTAAGAGTAAAACGATTCAAGCGTGGACTTAAATAAGGATCTTGATGATGAAAATTCGATATCGATCTTCTTAGAGATGTTATTAAATTCCGAGAGCGCTCTAAATATAGGCGCTAACGAATAGAAATTTGCCTTAACTACACTAAGATAAAAGGGAGGTTGTGATCGTAAGGTTCTGTGAGGAACATTGAAATTTATTAGCTCTAGTAGTTCAGGGCAATCGATCTTCCCACAGACCAAATCAAAGAGAAACATAAGGAGCTGAATAATTCTTCTTTTTTCTAATGACTGCAAATTTATTAGCTGACAGCGGGCCGCATAGGGCGGAAGCGGGTCGGAAAAATTAAGTGGTTGAAGAGCAAATCGAAGGAACTTTCTTTGAACCCGTTCGATTCTCATAGAATGACAGCTATAAATAGGACTCCAAATGACTGACGCATACTCTAATTTTGAACGTACTAACGAGTTAAAGAGAATTTTCCTAGTGTAAGGGTCCTTAAAGTCCCTCGCATATCGACGTAAAAAAGCTAAGTTACTATACGCCTTTGGAAGCAAATAGCATACATGGTTTACAAAAGTAAAACCCGAATCAAAGACTACACCCAGATCAACAAAATCATTGACCAAAATGAGCTTCTGATTTAAAATTGAGTAACACGAAGCCAATTTACAAGGGGATCTAGAAATTGACATATGGAAGCATTTTTTTATATTGAGCGATAGCTTATTAATTATACTCCAACTGACTAAATTATCCAAATCATGCTGCAGATAGAGGACATCGGACGGACAAGTTATTTTACGAAACAATTTGAGATCATCGGCGTAAAGAAGATATCTGCAATGTTTGAAGCAAGTACCAATATCATTAATAAACAGAATAAATAAAAGAGGGCCTAGGATGCTACCCTGAGGAACACCTGACGAAGCAACAAAGGACTTGGATTTATAATTTTCAATTTCTACAAAAAGAGTTCTATCTGTAAGGTAAGATTTCAACCATGACAGGAAAACAGAATGAAAGCCCATACACTGCAGTTTACTTAGCAAGATAGCATGTGAAACTTTATCAAACGCTTTCGAAAAGTCAGTATAAATAGTATCGACCTGACAACCGCTTTTAAATGCTGAGACACAGTATTCCGAAAATACCGCTAAGTTAGTGACTGTGGAACGACCACAAACGAAACCATGTTGCTGGGGCTCCACTATACTTTTACAAACGAAAGAAAGTTTATCCTTAACCACTTTTTCAAACAGCTTAGAGGAGACCGTTAGTTTGGAAATAGGCCTATAATTAGATACATCATTTCGGCATCCCGATTTAAATATCGGAGTGATGGATGCCACCTTCCACCGACTGATAAAAACACCTGTAGAAAGAGAGAGATTAAAGATTTTACATAAAGGAACACAGATGGAAGACCTGCACTGTTTCAAGAAATATGCACAAAGACCATCATTGTCACATTTAAGGGACGACTTTATGGAAGAAATTGCATTTATAATGTCAAGCTCCGATATGGAGAGCGCTCCAAAGTCTAGCCGTTGAGCTGGACAGATAGGAGGGAATGTACTAACAGGTATATCATCACAGAAATTGGATTTGAAGAAATCCGCGAAAAGGTCGACTGTATCAGCTAAAGATTGAGAACTATTGCTATTAAAATTCATGCATGTTGGTATGTTTGAACAACCTTTTTTGGAGCGAATGAAGCTCCAAAAAGCTTTCGGATTTTCTTTTAGCTCAAATTCAAACCTACTAATATATTGATTATAAAGAAATTTATCGAGGACATTAAACTGTTTCATGAGAGACACATATTTATCTTTCAAAATATTGTCATTTCTATTGGCAATATACAATTTGTGGTATTTATTCCGTTTGTTTTTTAAATTTTTAAGATTCGGGGTGTACCAAGGTAATTTGTGGATTCTGGGCGGAAGGATAGAAAGATTATTAGAAAATATATTTGATATTATCTGCAAAAAGACTTCATAACACTCACTAACATCTTCTGAATAAAGGAGATTGCTCCAGTTTATGTCAGAGATGGTACAACCCAAAGCAAGGAAATCTGCATTTCGAAAGTCGTAAGACACCGGTTTCTTGGGTTCCATTGTAATACCCTCAAAGAAATTCAGAGTTAAGCTAAGCGGATTATGGTGCTTATCGGTCTTACCGATTGGCGAATCACATTCACAAAGATCGCAAATTAAATTTTCATCCACAAAAACAAGATCCAGTATTTTAAACAGCCTATTAAAAACAGTATTAATCTGGGTAAAATTCAAACTAAAAAAACTATCCAATAGATGGATTTCATGAGCTCTATTAACTTTAGTTGGAGTCAAGATACCTTTATGTTGTAGATCAGACCAGCTAATGTCTGATAGATTAAAATCCCCTAGAATACAAAAATTACATTTATCATTACAATCACAGAGGCTAACAATATTTTCTACGTGATCATTATATAAACTATCGGAACTATTAGGTGGAATGTAAGATACACAAATGAAAAGTTTACCAAAGGAGCCAAAAATGCACACACATAATTGATCCAGAAGAGAATCCTGGTTAAAAAGTTGAAACAACGTAGAACTTAAACTGCGTTTTACAGCTATTAAAACTCCGCCGCCTTTTAAATGACCAGTTTTCACCGCATCCCTATCCTTGCGATATGTCTGGAACAGGCTCGGATCAAAATACTCCTCGTCAAAGAAATCGTTATTGAGCCAAGTTTCGACCAAAACGTAAACATCATATTCGACACGAGACGTAGCTAAATATACATCTTTCGATTTTGTGCGCATGCCAGACATGTTTTGGAAGTATATTTTTTAGACCTTTGAACGCTGATTCATAGGAGCTACGTGATACGCTTATTTCGTCGGTTCTGAGTTTCCCACTTTTTGAAAAAAACGAAAAGGTCTCACATTAATCTCCGACGGCCAAACATTAGGATTAAGGACTTGGTCATAAAAAGCTGGCTCAACACCAAATTTGAAATTAATACTCCGCAAATTATTCATATCCGCATCCTTCTTAACAAGCTTATGACAGTGGATTTCCCTTCTCTAAACCCGAATTGGTTTGCCGACATTCCCCCTTTCTCTTGGACTTCCCTGTCGAGACGCTTGGCAATTATATGCTCCAAGATTTTACCTGCTGTGTCCAGCAGACAAATAGGCCGAAAACTTGAGGGATCATCCAGAGGTTTACCCGGCGTAGGTATTAAAACAAGCTTTTGCCTCTTCCAGATTTGAGGAAAAGTTCCATTCGTTAATGTTGGGCACACCATCGGGGCCAGGAGCTTTATTTAGTTCCACTTTAGCTGTTGCGAGTGTTGTTTCTTCTTCCGTTACAGGGCCAACAGCACTCAACGGATCACCATCCATAGTGGACACTAACGGTCTCTGTACGGGAAATAGTGTCTCCACAACGGACTTTAGGTATGCAGCGTTTGTCGGATTCATGTTTCTGCCTTTCAGCTTTTTTGAAACAATTTTGTAAGCCGAGCCCCAAGGATTCCGTTCAGCATCATCGCAAAGCTCTAAAAAGCATTGCCGCTTACTTTCTTGAATTCCTTTCTTTAGTGCGTCGCGTGCACTGTTATAAGCCGCACGAAGTACCACGAAGTTGTCTCTTTCCCTAGCTCTCTGAGCGTTTCGCCTACATCTTAGACATTTCTTTCGCAGGTCCGCTATGTTATCGTTCCACCAGTAAACCGCATGACGATACGTGGAGGAAGTTCTCCATGGAGTCTGCTGACCCTTGGTAAACGGTGGATAATAGCATGCTGGTAAACGAGTGGGGGTCTAAAGCCGGGCGATATTCCGGGGTTGTAAGTCCGCTTAGACAGTTCTCGTCCGCAGTTGATATTGCAAATTAAAGCTGAATGATCACTTTGCGTATAACACGTGCTATGTTTCCATTCAGTGAATCTATATAGCCCGGAACTGATAAAGGTCAGGTTTATTATTGACCCAAAACAGTTTCGGCTAAAGGTGTGTTCAGATCCCGTGTTAAGTAGAACGACGTCCAAACAAGCGAAAGCCTCCAGCAGAGCTCTCCCTCTTGGGCTTGTACTGCGGCATCCCCACTCTTGCGCCCACGCGTTGAAGTCGCCTGCTATAAGAACATTCTGCCTGCCTCTAGCATCAATTGTTATATTCAACAGTATATTTTCGAATGCCTGTATACTTATGCTTGGCGCAATGTAGCAGCTGTATACGTACAAGTTGCCAATTTCTGCACCAACGAAACCATTTTCGGACACGGCACCTTGCATCCAGCGTGCTGGGTTCCCACATGACCAGAGAGCCGCTTTTCCGCTTTGATCTTGAAGCCAGCACTGTGACGATTTCAGTTTGTATGGCTCCCTGAGTATCGCAATATCTTTTTTTTCTTCTAATATTGTTTACGACAGGAGGTCCTGCGCCGCTTGACAATGGTTGAGGTTAAGCTGCAAAAGTCTCATCATACCTTTATTTTGCTTAGCGCCTGTTGATATACCGGGCATTTGTTGCCTCCTGCCTGGTGGCTTGTAGAAATGCTGCCACGTTTTACGCATAATAAGCACCGTGGTGCATTTGTGCATAGTTTGGCCGTGTGCCCACTTTGATCGCACTTGAAGCACGATTTACCAAAATCGTCGCTAATTCGACAGCCCTTGGATATGTGGCCGAACTCAAAACATTTGTAGCAGAGCTTTGGCTGTATTTTATGTCTTATTCGGCAGATAACCCAGCCAATTCTGATTTTACCTTGGGCCACTAACTTATTAGCAGCGCTCTCGGATAGGAGTAAGGTTGCGGTCTGTGTGCCTCCGTATGCTTTTCGCATCGACCGGATATCGGATACTTGCCCTTTAGTGGACCCACCCTGGCCATTTAAAGCTAAGCACACCTCTTCGCTTGTCGTAACTTCGTCGATATCATGTATCTCTATGTGAACCATTTCAGTTAGGGTCCTGACTTCTGCTTTACCTGCCAGTACTCCTTCGACTGCCTCTTGAAGTTTCGCAGTATTTGTGTCCTCAGACTAACACGAATGCGTTTTCCTTTCTGTTGTGGGTGGTTCTCGGGTGTGGGTTCGTTCGCCGACCTGCCCTTGTTCCCTGTTTTATCACCTTTGACTGGCCGGTCTGTTTGAGTCGCTTTCACTGAAGAACTAACTGAGGTTCTTCTGGATCATTACCCTCAACGATTTCGAAGAGCTTCGAGATGCTGGTTAGGACGTTCTTCATTTGCTGGTTCACGTGCCTCTGACTGTCCATCATCTTCCTTAGTTCCCCGATCTTTTCCCCAATCATACGGAAGGCGCCGTTGTACTTTTCAGCAGAGTTCTCGATTGATTGGATTCTCTGAGAGTCAGCTGCATTTCCGCTATCCATGCGTACTGCTGGTGACCCTGAAGAATCCACCACGTAATTGGAACTCGCGATATCCGTATTGTCACTGGCTGGTCGCGTGGCCAGTAACTTGGTACGTACAGG
>NW_016162586.1:36768-41992 GCF_001687245.7 Rhagoletis zephyria
TTTAATTCCTTTCTTTAGTGCGTCGCGTGCACTCTTATAAGCCGCACGAAATACCACGAAGTTGTCTCTTTCCCTAGCTCTCTGAGCATTTCGCCTACATCTTAGACATTTCTTCTTTCGCAGGTCTGCTATATTATCGTTCCACCAGTAGACCGCATGACGATACGTGGAGGAAGTTCTCCTGACCATTGATGCATCGCAAGCTGCGCGAATGTCGGCCATTAGGTGTTCGGCCATGGAGTCTGCTGACCCTTGGTAAACGGTGGATGGTAGCATGCTGGTAAACGATTCGGGGTCGAAAGTACTGGTTTTCCACCCGTGCGATATTCCGGGGTTGTGAGTCCGCTTAGACAGTTCTCGTCTGCAGTTGATATTGCAAATTAAAGCTGAATGATCACTTTGCGTATAACACGCGCTATGTTTCCATTCAGTGAATCTATATAGCCCACAACTGATTAAGGTCAGGTTTATTATTGACACAAAACCGTTTCGGCTAAAGGTGCGTTCAGATCCCGTGTTTAGTAGAACGACGTCCAAACAAGCGAAAGCCTCTAGCAGAGGTCTCCCTCTTGGGCTTGTACTGCGGCATCCCCACTCTTGCGCCCACGCGTTGAAGTCGCCTGCTATAAGAACATTCTGTTTGCGACAAGAGGTCCTGCGCCGCTTGACAATGGTTGAGGTTAAGCTGCAAAAGTCTCATCATACCTTTATTTTGCTTAGCGCCTGTTGCTATACCGGGCATTTGTTGCCTCCTGCCTGGTGGCTTGTAGAAATGCTGCCGCGTTTTACGCATAATAAGCACCGTGGTGCATTTGTGCATAGTTTGGCCGTGTGCCCACTTTGGCCGCACTTGAAGCACGATTTACCGAAATCGTCGCTACTTCGACAGCCCTTGGATATGTGGCCGAACTCAAAACATTTGTAGCAGCGCTTTGGCTGTATTTTATGTCTTATTCGGCAGATAACCCAGCCAATTCTGATTTTACCTTGGGCCACTAACTTATTAGCAGCGCTCTCGGATAGGAGTAAGGGTGCGGTCTGTGTGCCTCCGTACGCTTTTCGCATCGACCGGATATTGGATACTTGCCCCACCCTGGCCATTTAAAACTAAGCACACCTCTTCGCTTGTCGTAACTTCTTCGACTTCTGCTTTACCTGTCAGTACTCCTTCGACTGCTTCTTGAAATTTCGCAGTATTTGCGTCCTCAGACTTGTTCAGCTGGAACAGGAGATCGCCCCTAGCTGTTTCCCTGATCTTCGCACACAGTTTCGCCTAGACCCTTCAGGCTTTCCTCGCTCTTTACCATTTTCAAAATGTCAGCGTAAGAACACTCTCCAGAAGATTTGATTACAATGGCGTCCGGGCTTTTTTCTCTGCCGTCTTTCCGGTTTCACCTTAATCCACTCGATATTTAAGGTGGCTGTGGTAACGTTGGGGCATAATGACTGGTTATCGCCTTTTGGCTCCTGGGTTGCGTTGTCAGCAGTTGCTGGTTGATCACTGCTACGAGTTTGGCGATCCATTTTCTCTGCTTGTGCTCGAGGTGAGGTAACACGAATGCGTTTTCCTTTCTGTTGTGGGTGGTTCTCGGGTGTGGGTTCGTTCGCCGACCTGCCCTTGTTCAATGTTTTATCACCTTTGACTGGCCGGTCTGTTTGAGTCGCTTTCACTGAAGAACTAACTGAGGTTCTTTCTGGATCATTACTCTCAACGATTTCGAAGAGCTACGAGATGCTGGTTAGGACGTTCTTCATTTGCTTGTTCACGTGCCTCTGACTGTCCTTCCTCTTCCTCAGTTCCCCGATCTTTTCCCCAATAATACGGAAGGCGCCGTTGTACTTTTCGGCAGAGTTTTCGATTGATTGGATTCTCTGAGAGTCAGCTGCATTTCCGCTATCAATGCGTACTGCTGGTGACCCTGCAGAATCCACCACGTAATTGGAACTCGCGATATCCGTATTGTCACTGGATGGTCGCGTGGCCAGTAACGTTGTACGTACGGGAGATCGTGGGGTCATTCCGCTCCGCTGGAAGGGGCTACTAGCCCCTGTATGTGCATATGTTTGAATGGTTGTATATATATTTGTATGTATGTACATATGTTTATGTATGTACATATGTTTGTGTACATGTATATATGCACATATGTAGTACGAACTAAAACAAATCTAACAAGCTGCTCGTTGATATAAATACGAACTGCACTGATTGTCAAAAATTATGTGTTGGTTGTACATTTGTTCATGTTTGTCATTGTGCGTGTAATTTTCTAGAGTAGTTTTGTGCTCTCGCTATCTGTTTGTATTAACTCGTCCTACTCTGATGAACATATCTGCGGATGATAGCAATAGCGATGTTTTTCAAAGAAAGCCATACACGTAGCGACCGTTGGTTCAACTTGGTGTTATTTTGCTCTAGATTGCCCCGTTTGTGGGCCTGTTGAATGAATTTATGTCTTGGTTGTATGAAAGATCAAAAAATTTGGATTTTCTGGCAAGTTGTACAACTTATCGCTACATTAATGGCCATGTTGTACAAACTCATTTACATTGCGTTTATTTTCTACACTAAATAACCGAAAATGGATAGCTCAGCCGAAATAGGTAAGTGCTATCGTTGAATTTTATAAATGTAAGCCGAAATTATGAAATTGTAAAAATGAGATTTTACAACGAGACTGCTCGCAAAATTGCAATGTTTGCGGGCAAAACGTCCAACTTGATTGCGGCTTGATTTGAACCAACGTTTTCGGCTTGCATTATGTCAAAAGGATGTGTTTGTTGTAATTCATTTTGTCATTTACTACCATTATGCGTAGGCCAATTCATGAAATCATTTCATGCGTTTGAGTAGAAACTAAATGAATGAAGACCATTTCATGATTACAATTAACGCGAAATAGATTTTATGCACTTAGCTTTTACTCAGATCGATGAAATGATTTCGTGAATTGGACTACGCATACATGGGATACTTATACTTTTAATTGATACTCTTGCTACCACATGAATATATGAATTCGTGATAAGAATATATGAATTCGCCTTGGAAGATAGAAAGCGAGTAAGGATAAATGCCGAACAAAGAAATTTGTCTTCTTTCAACTTAAATAAATGCATTTTGCAAACAAAAGTGCGTACGTTACTTAGTGCCTTGGTAATGGCGAATTCGTAAGGATCTATTGATTGCATTATAAACATTTTCATTTATTTGTTTAACATACATTTACTTCCATTACAACCCGGTCCTATGGTTGCTAGAAGCACGAATTCATATAAGGTGGTGTTACCGGAAAATGAATAAATAGATTACACGTATATCAGAAAATTAATAAGATGAAATGAATTTATTGTTTGATTTCTAACCAAACCTATGTACAGTGACGAGCAAAACTGTAACATGGTGTAACACTTTTTATTTCAGCCACCGCTATCTTTCCAAGTTCTAACAACTTTCATACTATTGTTGTATATTCTTATTGGTACACCCCTACTCCCTCTCCCATAAAGATTTGAAGTCAATCATACTGCCGATTACGAAAGCTGCTTCGTCCGACACTGTTCTGAAGGCGCTGTAGACTCGGAGCGCACATAAACGGTATGTTGAGTTGACTCCGCGGAAGTATGCTGGACACTCTGCCGCGTTGGACCAAATTGGGGCTGCATACAGTCTTGGCTTTTAACCACGCTCGCTAAGAGAAAACGTCTGCGCTGTTTCGGTCCTCGCGTATTAAGCATTATTCGAGATAGTCCCGTGATCGTTGAAGCTGCTTTCTCTCTCACATAGCTCAAGTGGGCGCTGAAAGTAAGACGCTTGTCTTGTCACCACTCCCAGGTATTTAATTGTGGGTTTCGTTTTGATGGTGTGGTGTCCAATTTTTAGCGCTACCTCCTCTAGTTTCTTACGACTCGAGATAAGTATTGGTTCTGTTTTTTGCTCGGCTAGCTTCAGGCCGAAGCTATTTAACCAACTTTTAATCACACCGACTGATGATGCTTCCTTTTCGCATATGACATCAAGAAGTTTCGCAGATACTACTAACGCAATGTCGTCCCTACTATGAATGATCCTTCGGGCAATTCGGTACAAAGAACTCCATCCTACATAATGTTAGGGTCAGCAGACTCCACGGCCGAACACCTAATGGCCGATATTCGCGCAGCATGCGATGCTTCAATGGCCAGGAGAACTTCCTCCACGAATCGTCATGCGGTTTACTGGTGGAACGATAACATAGCGGATCTGCGAAAGAAATGTCTAAGATATAGGCGAAACGATCAGAGAGCTAGGGAAAGAGACAACTTCGTGGTACTTCGTGCGGCTTATAACAGTGCACGCGACACAAAAGAAAGGAATTAAAGAAAGTAAGCGGCAATGCTTTTTAGAGCTTTGCGATGATGCTGAACGGAATCCTTGGGGCTCGGCTAACAAAATTGTCTCAAAAAAGCTGAAAGGCAGAAACATGAATCCGACAAACGCTGCATACCTAAAGTCCGTTGTGGAGACACTATTTCCCGTACAGAGACCGTTAGTGTCCACTATGGATGGTGATCCGTTGAGTGTTTTTGACCCTGTAACGGAAGAAAAAACAAAACTCTCAACAGCTAAAGTGGAAGTAAATAAAGCCCCTGGCCCCGATGTTTTGCCCAACATAGCCCTAAACCTTACAGTCCACCAGTGCGCTTGCTCATTTCTACAAGTTTTTAATGGATGTTTAACGAATGGAACTTACCCTCAAATCTGGAAGAGGCAAAAGCTTGTTTTAATACCTAAGCCGGGTAAACCTCTGGATGATCCCTCAAGTTTTCGGCCTATTTGTCTGCTGGACACAGCAGGTAAAATCGTGGAGCATATAATTGCCAAGCGTCTCGACAGGGAAGTCCAAGAGAAAGGGGGAAAATCGACAAACCAATTCGGGTTTAGAAAAGGGAAATCCACTGTGAATGCGGTAGAAGAAGTCATTAAGTTAGCACGGGATGCAACGAGCGGTACACGGTGGCTGGGAGAACAAAATAGTACTGCGTGATTGTTACCTTAGACGTAAAGAACGCATTCAACTCTGCCAACTGGGCTAAAATACTCGATAGACTGAGAGTATTGGAATTTTTTATTATCTTCGAATACTAATACGCGAGTGCTGTGGTACGAAACGGAGGAGGGCCTGCAGCGGGCGGAGATAAAAGGTGGCGTTCCACAAGGATTCGACTAGGCCCTTTACTATGG
>NW_016162587.1:0-31760 GCF_001687245.7 Rhagoletis zephyria
ACACTAATAAGCGTTAAATTAACCTGTGAATAGGTTTGCACCTTTGGTACTTGCGCTGGAAAAGCAATTAATATATGTATGTACTGGTATACCGCATGAACTTTGATTTATTCACGATTAACTATAGCGTTGCCAAATGTCCCGTATTTGCCGTGACGTCCCGTATTTTGCATTAAATTTGAAATGTTCCGCCGGGACCATATTTTTCCCGTGTTCGACAATTTCTTACATTCTTTTCAACCTGTAAACTTCTATTCAACATGGTCATGGTTTGACGCGGCTATTGTGAGTAGGTCATTAGCAAGCATTATTGCATGTAACTCTGTAAGAGAAATATAGCTAAAAATTACCNAGAAAATGCGCAACATCCTCCGCAATAAAAAAATCTAAAAAATCAATTGCAATTTTTAGCAACTCGAAACTTGCACTTTATTGTACCGAAATTGAATGGGCTATAAAACCGCATACTCGAAATCTTTCTAGAAGATCTAATTAAAAACATCGAAATTTTTATGAATTTTTTTTTAAGTTTAATTTTTGTGAACTTTTTGCAAGCTTTGAAACTTTTATTTATGTGGTATCTGATAACGAACGACCCATATTTTAAATGAAAATTATTAACAATATATAAATAAAGATAAGTTGCCAACAGCATTGAATTTTGCTGCTATTTATATTTACGTTCATACATATGTTTGTATAGATTAAAAAGTGTTGCCAAGCAATAAACGAAATTTATCATAAGCTTATAACTAATCTGAGCATTACTTCTTTGAAATGGATCACCTTTGTTAATATAACATGTTACGTAGTTGGGCGTTTAAAGCAAATCCTTTATTTCTCGATTTGTCCCGTATTTTTGGGACAAATTATGCTTATGTCCCGTATGGCTGGAAAAAAACCTGGCAGCACTAGTGTTTACCGGCTCGCTGTTAAAAGCGTGCGAGATATTAATATAAACAAATAAGTACATATGTACATATATACTTACGTAGTACGTACTTAGTCACATGAACATTTAAACCATTTCACATTAGGTCAAATGATTAATTTGGCTGTGCGAAAGTGCAATTTCATAAACGCAGTTTTACATTATATTTTTTGCCATTATATAGGGAATACTATAAAATGACAGAAACTTCACTTTGTTTTTGTATAATAAAAATCACCGTTAGACAGAAATCAAACAAAGTTACACTTTCTAAACGTTATTGACACGTTGTTTGCGCAACCGGTTTATTTCTTAAGTTTAAAGTGCATTTATTTTTATTAAGTTCGAATAATTAAAGGAAAGTTTTTAATGGAACACAAAAATATAAGTGAGAACCTGTATCCAAATTTAAAAAAAAGTAACTTTTTATAATTTCTTTGCAAAACAAGCTGACTTATTTGCATAACCTCAAAAATTTGCCTTCGGCAAGCGAAAAAGAAATGGAAATGTATAAAATGGGATGTAGTGAGTTGATTTTATTTAGCTTAAGCCGTTTTTAGCCGCTTTGAAGAAAATTTGTTTTCATTCTGGGCTATCATGCTAATACAAAATGCGAGATGTTTGTAGTTTGGCTGCTTGGATGTTCAAAGAAAGAGAGGCTTGGAAAACAAATTTGGTGCTATTGATATATGTATGCGAAAGTTTCATGAAAGTCTTAGAAGAAAAAAACGCGTATTTTTTGCGACTATTTATCAAACAAAGACGAAAATTATGGAAGTATTACCCAGTTTCTAACTGATGGAGTTGTTTTAGAAATCAAAAAGCCAACTGTATCGACCAGCGGCCAGAGTCTAACTTTCGCTATCGCTATCGAATTTTTGGCTATTTCCGAAAATTGCGTTCCTGTCCTCCCTTTCACTAAAAATAGCTTAGCCAAAATTTTAGTATTTTACCCGGCTGCAAGTGGCGCTTAAGGTTCGGTTTTTGCTTACAAATGCAACCCTGCCTATCGTTTGACACTTTTCATGAACTTGTAGGAAGAAAAACTTCGGACTAAAACCTGCAACTTCTGACTGAGAGATTGAAAAAATTAAATCTGAATATTGGTCTCATTTTCGAATAAAGAAATAACACTTTGGAGTTTGGTACTTACTTATGTATGAGGTAAGCGTGTTAATTGACATCATCGAAGGCCCGCCACTTGCCAAGATAAGATAGTACTCATCACGTTAAAACACATTTTTCGGATGATGACATACGTGAACGTACTCTTTGTCCCATTCAGCTTATACTGCCTGACTTATCACGTAATTTTCTTTCGTATCGTTTTCGATCCGTGAACGGATGTTACGATTCGAGCTCTGGTACTATGTACTTTACGGAAGCGATGCTGATGTTTCGCTGGGTGACACGTGTAGTACGGAAGTAGCAAGTTATCAAGTGTATTCACTACTAGGATAATTCTCTTGATCGGGCGATATTACTGCCTTTTGTAGGCTAGTTTCCCCAGCTGAATTTTACAAGATGGTAAGGTAATACCTTTCGGGAAGCTTTGTATTCAGTTTTGCTGGTTCGTTGGCTTTACGATTCCCCCTGGCGGCCTGGAGCCCACATTCTATATATTTCAACGTAATTACTCAGCTGTATCTATTAGAGAATAACGGCATTTTATGGCTACCATGTAGGTTGTCGGCTGTTTTTGAGCGATTTTAAAGCCACCTGGCTTTTACGAGTAGAGATCATATACTCATATACAATATATAGCATCACACTATACCAGTCATGTCCGAAAATTAAATAATTTAAGAATTCAAACTTGGAACGAATTCATAAACCATAATTTAACCATCGTAATAGTGATATCGATAACTATTTATTTGGATGAAGATGTCGAAATATGTACTAACTTTGATTTACATATCGACAACAACAAGGGTAAACATTTTGCTAACCATATCGATAAATAATACCTAGTTTCATAGAGGTTGAATAATAAATAAATCGGTCCATAAATGTTAATAAAATGAAATAAATCGATAAATTTATCGAATAACATGGGAATTGGAGTGATAGCTTGGATCAATAACGATTTATGTAGGTACATGAGTACATAGGTAATAGCATCAATAAATTAATAATCGACTAATCGATGATTTATAATTGATAAATTTATCGGAAAACATAAATTGAAAACTATCAAGAGAAAACGATTGTCAAAAATTATTCCGATGAATGTATGTCTCTATTTAACAGTTAATTGTTAAGAACTCCGGTCGATAATTGTACAGATATCAACATAACGAGCCCTAACCGCCAAAATAACGTAAGCGAGATTTTTTTTCAAAACCTTCCTTTTGATGCAGAAATGCACCTAAATGCTCTAGGAATATTTCAGCATCCAAAAGAAAATTTTGAAAAAGATGTCGCTTTCGTTATTTTGGCCGTTAGGGTGTGTGAATAAAAACTAAGAAAATGCTTTTTCTTTAAATTTCATACTTTTTATTTCAATTTGTTTGAATAAATCGATTAAAAATAATTAAAAATATCGGCAAATAAATCGGGGGAGAAATAGAAATATTCAATGTATAATGGAACACATATAGTACTCTATTCGGCTTGTAATACTATCATTTGTGATATGTACAATATAGAGCTGGGAGTTCTATCCGGATTTCTTGAATATTCACATATATAAATGGATATTAACTGGATATCCGGATAGGAAAATTAGCGTATATTAGCCGGATATCTGGACAAAAAAATAGAACTAATATTAACCAGATATCCGGATATCGGGTTTTTTTCTGTATACACGAATATCCGAACGGAACGATAAATAAATCGGCGGAGAAATTGAAATGGGCTTAAATAATGTGTAATGGAACACATACGCACATACATACATATGTACTCTATTCGCAGTATAGGGCTGGGAGTTCTATCCGGATTTTTGGAATATCCGAATATTCGAAATAATGATAAAAATGGTCGAATATCCGGAAAATATTTTACGGATATTAACCGGTTATCCGGATAGAATAATTAACGTACTGATGTTAACCGGATATCCGGATTTTATCCGCGCTTATCACGGGCTTGAATAATGTATAATGGAACCCATACAAATATATGTACATACATGCCTATGCCTAGAGTACATCTCTATACGGCTTGTAATTTGCACTCTTCGGTGTGATATGTGCATTTTAGGGCTGGGTGTTCTATACGGATTTTTTGAATATCCGAATAATCCGCATATTCGGATATCTGATTAAAAATCCGATTATACGGATAACAACCGCGATATTAGCCGGGTATTCGGATGTTATCCATATACACAAATATCCGAATGGATATCCGGATATCCAATTAAACGGATATTCCCAGCCCTGGTGTAATATATTTAAAGCTCATTATTTTTTACTGCATCGTTGCATGATTTCCACTTTGCGATACCACCCTAATGGTTGTGTATGCATTTTTGTTTAAAACAGTTTCTAGATCCTTTTATCCTACTGTACCTTGAACTTTAAGCTTTTCACGTGCAATAAGCTTTTTTCGATGCGATGACATTTTCCTTTTTCCCATTTTGACACACTCGTCGCAGCTGATTGCATATCCTGTCGTTTGTTGACGCCATTGCATTTGCTTAAACGAATGTAGTTTGTTATTACAAGCAGGAAACATTTGAACTTAAATGAAGCTAGCGAGAAACCACAGTAGAGATTTACATACATACATAGTAATAAATAGAAACATATGTACATATNACCACAGTAGAGATTTACATACATACATAGTAATAAATAGAAACATATGTTGGTGTATTTTTCAATTTAAAAATCCTTATTTCATTAATAAATTCTTTGCTACTTTCAGAGTTTCGAGCAACATGTAATTCAGCTATAAAGTGAATACCAATCGCCCTATCTTCTAAATTAGTACTTACATGTAGTCAAACATTTCTAATTAGTCCACCCCCTAGCCGTGTATTTCAAATGTTGACTACAGCTGCCAGACACAAATTGTTGACTTGAAAGCAACAAATATTAAATTTGTTCACATATGCAAACCTCATTCTCAAACAGCAATGGGCAACTTAAATAATCGTTTTAGTAAATTACCAAAACTGCCCGACGATGTCGATGATGGGCTCGAAACACTGGAAGAATATCAGAGCCGTTGGCGTTCGGTGCGCGTTATCTACTTCACAATGTTCCTGATGTCGCTTGGTTTCAGTATTATATTGACAGGCATATGGCCATACTTAAATAAGGTATTTATTTGATAGAATGATAAAAAGTCCTTATATCTAAGAAAAAATTTCACATTTTCACACTTGTTCATAGCTAGATCCACATGCTGGCAAAGAGTTCATGGGTCTTATCGTGGCCGCCAATCCTTTGGGACAGATGATTTTTAGTCCACTATTCGGTTGGTGGAGCAATAAAATCGGCACCATCCGCTTACCGTTGCTCTGCTCCATAGTGCTCTTCACAATTGCCAGTGGTCTTTATTCATCGCTGGAAATGCGTCCCGATAATGTCAAGTACTGGATGTTGATCTCACGTTTTCTGATAGGCGTCAGCTCGTCCAATATTGCTGTTTGTCGTTCATATCTGTCGGCGGCGACACGTCTCAGCGAACGCACTAAAGCTGTTTCGATGGTCTCACTCGCGCAGGTGTTGGGTTTCATTGTTGGCCCGGGCATGCAAACCGCCGTTACACCGCTGGGCAATGACGGCTATTCCCTCCTATCGGGCTTTTTTGTCTTCAACATGTACACCGCTTGCGGCTGGATAAATGTGATTATGAGCATTGGGAATTTTATTATGTTTCTGCCGGGATTATTTGAGGTATGTTAGCAAATAATGTTTAAAAGTTCTTTATAATGAAACTGAATATAAATTTTGAAATATAGGAACATAAGATCGCAGCACGTGAAATTATGATAAAGCAGGGCAAAAGCTCGGAGCGTGAAACGTGGAAAGCCATCAAACCGGATTATGTCTCAGCGTGGACATTGATTATGGCATTCTTTGTGTTGGTCTTCAATTTTGTGCTGCTCGAAACGTAAGTATTTACCTATAATCCAATGTTCTTTAAAAGTAGTATATTTTTCCTACCTGAAAATCGCATAGAATTCAAATGCCAGGTGCAGAGGTGTCCTTTGGTCGAACCACAGAAGCGGCAGAGATTTTTGACCAAAATCCCAATTTGTGCAAGTGACCCTAAAGTCTACAGTGTCCTGTAAGAATGCCTGTGAACCTCTTCTAAAATACTATCTTCTGTGGCCTATCATCATTGTTAAGTAAGACCAGCTCCATGTGTTACCATAGGTTGCACCACACATGTAAGAATGTAGATTCTAGTAAGGATTTTGGGACTACGCCCCCACGAGTTACCCTCTTGACCGATGGTGGTCATCAGCTTGCCCGCAGGCAAAGCTCTTTCAAGCTTTCTATACTAAATGTAGCTTTGCCCGCGAGGAGACCGGTGCCTACCACCGTTCTAGACCATTAATGCTTTTGTGNCTGAAAATCGCATAGAATTCAAATGCCAGGTGCAGAGGTGTCCTTTGGTCGAACCACAGAAGCGGCAGAGATTTTTGACCAAAATCCCAATTTGTGCAAGTGACCCTAAAGTCTACAGTGTCCTGTAAAAATGCCTGTGAACCTCTTCTAAAATACTATCTTCTGTGGCCTATCAACATTGTTAAGTAAGGCCAGCGAAAGTTGGGATCCTTATTTCTCCTTATTCTTGGATGATATGACCTTTTCTCTGCGAAAACTCTTTCACCTGCTCTCTGATTAAGTCTAAAAGATTCAGTTGTAGTATAATCTCCAGCCGTTGTAGCTTTGTTAGAGACGGTTTCACTGTGTCTTGGGTAGCCCTTGAGACTCAAGCTATCGCTCCATGTGTTACCATAGGTTGTACCACATGTAACAATGTAGATTCACTAAGGATTTCGGGACTACGCCCCCACGAGTTACTCTCTTGACCGATGGTGGTCATCAGCTTGCCTGCAGGCAAAGCTCTTTCAAGCTTTCTATACTAAATGTTGCTTTGCCCGCGGGGAGACCGGTGCCTACCACCGTTCTAGACCATTAATGCTTTTGTGGCTCTGAAACAGCGTTGCCGCGAGCTTGAAAAAAAGGATCAGTTGCCAAGCAGAAAAAGTAGCAAAAGCAAATAAAACTGTTACTTTTTGAACTTTTATTTGAAAAACAAAAAAAAATTTTATAATTAAATCCATAGTTATAAAAATAGTTTAATATTACTTGCTTCAACAAAAACCGAATCTGTATAACGAAAAGCAAACGTATAGGGCCTCCAAACCACACAAAATCATTGCGCAACCCGAGACTTGTCCAAGTCAATATTGTAGAAATTACTACACAATAAATTGGCGCAAACTTTATTTTGGCGAATCATGCGTTGTTTATTTTAATAGTTTCAGCCTTAAAACACAAAAAAATATATATAGGGTGGCTTAGGGGCCTTATAACAGCGGCGTGTGCAAAGAAATTCCGGGTTGTATGTCCCTTATATTTAAGAGTAACCAAATCAAACTAATATAAAATATTTTATTTTAAGACTTTCAATAACAGGAAAAAAATTATTTACCTTTAAACTAGTTATATTTGGCCCTATTATTTTTGATGAGAAAATGACATCGTCATCGACAACCATAATAGGGCCGACTATTCATAGTTTTCAAAAATCCATTTCATCAAAATGAGGCATTTATGAACAAAGAAGTATCAAATCACAAAATTTAGAATAAAAGTCTCAAAAATTATACAATTGTATCAAAACGGCAACGCTGCTCTGGGTATGTTTTAANATAAAGTGAGCTTTAAAGTTACAGGTTACTTGAGAAAACGGCCCTTAGAATAAAAGTCTCAAAAATTATACAATTGTATCAAAACGGCAACGCTGCTCTGGGTATGTTTTAGTTGAAGTGCTTTTTCCATAGAAGTTCGGCATTCACAATCAGTGTTAGATACCTCACTTCGCTGGTAACACTGACTGCAACTTCTCCTTTCCTGGAAGAGGATTCCTGGTCCATTTAGATATCGTATTTTTGTTTTCAGCTGAACCACATTTTACTCAATTTCGATTTAAGCCATACTGATTCGAAGTAGGGATGCTCTCTATCTACATATCTATGCCTACCAAAGACCCAGTATAATAATTATTTCATGGTGGAGTTCTAAAAAAGTCGTCCAAGTTTTCGTTAGAATTATAAAAGTCTTTGGATAATAATTATGTGCGAGAAAAAATTTTAAGTCATCGATAATTATTATTTTAAGACTTCTATAATAAAAGTCTTTTCATAATAATTATCAAAGACTTTTATTTTAAGACTTATATTATAAAAGTCTTGTCATAATAATTATATTGAGATAAATATTTTTAAGTCTTCAAAGACTATTATTCTGAGACTTTTATTATAAAAGTCTTTTCATAATAATTACGAGTGCGAAAAAATTGTTTAAGTCTTAAAGGACGGGGCTTGTTCAGGACCATTTCGGGATTAGTTCGGGACCCTTTCGGGATTAGTACGGGCCTAGTCTTGATGTTATTGTGTATAATCGTCTCCATTGATTTAGGCATCTCCTTGTAAGACTTATTGGGCGGAAAGAATTCGGTGGCGCGTAGTCTCTTCTGTCAAGATTCGGTATAAAGATTACTCGCGTCCTCTTCCACACCTGATGTTGTCCATCAGGTGGGGTAGTAGAAGTTTTCCCACCTGCCGTACTGGCCGTATTCTATCTACCCCCGAGGGTTTGAACTTATCAAAAGAACCGATCGCACATTGGGCTATTTTTCGTCCAAACAGGTTTTTTGCCAGCCTCCAGTCCAACGAAAATGGTCCAATGTCTCTAGGTTCCAGCTCTAGTTATAGCGGGGAGGAATCGCGAAGTTTGCTTGCCAAGCAGGGTCAGAGCTCTTTCCTATTGGATTGTTTAAGCTCCATTTGTCAGCCTAAGCGCTAGTTTCTACACCGTTCCTCTTGGCTTTGTTAAGCTATGCCGCTGGAGAGGTTGAATGAATTAGTTACTTCACGTATATATGTTTCTCAAACCTTGTATTTTAGCTTTCCTGAGTTGCTTATTGTATCAAGTTAGACTAGTTGGGTATTCGTCACATCTTTCTTAGCGTTGATGATGAGTGAGGAGTATAATTTCAATCTAGAAGGATGACAGAGGGACGAAGTTGGAGGTGGGCAAGGCATCTCTCTCCCATCGATATGGTTAAAACATATATGTGGATAAGATTTTCACTGCGATAAGATTTAGTACCACTCCTAGATCGCTTCCTAGTCAGTTTAGCATCCACTCTTCTGGCTTGCTTTTGTTAGCTGATATGATTTTGACCCTAGGCATGAAAGTTGTGATAATTTTTCACTTATTTTAAACTCTAATGGCGCTTGATCTGCATGCAGTTTCAGGGATTTCCTTTTCCTGGGTTGTTTAGAATATATCGTTCCAGTTGAGGTAAAATCTAAGCAAATGCCCAGTAATAAGTACTTTTCAAACTACCTTCAATGTAACAAATAGCCAACGTTTAATTTAGATTTTTCTAATTTCATTTCCTTTTCTTCTTTTCTAGTCTCGGAACTTCGCTCACTATGGATCAATTTGCATGGAGTAATCATGAGGCGCTCTACTATATGGGCATTCTTATGTCAGTTGGCGCCGTTGTTTCACTTGTCACGTTCGTTGCCATAAATCCGCTTTGTAAAATGTTCCCCGAACACTACGTACTCATCTGGGGTGGCTTCTCGCTGATGGTACTCGGTCGAGTGCTCTACATACCCTGGGGTGATTCACCACCCACCATCGCTGAAGTTTACAATGTGACAATACCGTTGACGGGCAACGCTACAATAGATCTCAGCCCGGATGATGAAATTTTCCTAGGTTGCCCCTCAACACAGCCGTGGTGTGAACGTACACCAGCACTAACGCTTACACAATTTATAATCGGTTATGCTTTTACATCGATTGGCTATCCGATTGGTGTGACATTAATACAGACGATATTCTCTAAGGTGTTGGGACCACGACCGCAAGGTGTTTGGATGGGTCTGATGACCGGTGCGGGTTGTTTATCGCGCGTGCTGGGGCCTGTTTTTGTGGGTGTGATTTACACACGGTATGGTACTTATTGGACGTTTGGTATAACGTCGGTAATGATGTTGGTGGCGATGATATGGCTGCTGCTATCAAAGTGAGTGGACGGTTTTTCGTTTCTTGACGCTCCTATACTAATAATTAAAATGTATATTTCCTTTTAGAAAACGTTTAATACCACCGAGTTTCGACAATCCATTGGCAGGCGCTGAAATGCAAACTTTAAGTACAAATAAAATGCCACTCCCGCCTGTTGAAGGAGAGTACAAAATTGTGGCACAAAGTAGTGAAGAAGCACCTGCGCTGTCAGAGAGGGATGATGATTTGGACACTGCACTAAATACCGCACTTTGTTCGAACAAAAACAACATCACAATAGTTGTGGCTGAAAAGTGATACCTCTGAGGAGCAAGGGATATTTTTTTCTGCTGCCACTCAAACTGCGGCTACTTAGTAATCACTAAGTTTAAACGCCCGATCTGACTGGTTTAAACTAAGATCAGCCAATCAAATGTCAGCCAGCTGTTAAATTGAAACTCAGTTCACTTAATCTAAGTTTAAATTGGCACTGAAAAACTGGGCCTTAGGATTTAGTTTTTGGTATACAGGGCGTAGATGCATATGAAGTAAAGAAAAGACTAAATACGTGCTTCGTTATACATATAAGTATATTTAATATTAAAATTATTGAGTTGTTTCAACAAAAGTTTGCTATATTTTATTATGGAAATATATTGCCATTACTTAGTTACTTCACAAAAAATTCGTTTTATACATATTATGTATTGGGCTTATACTTGTAAATACTTACTATATACAGATAAAAATTATTCTTATAAATAATTTTTATATTTTAAATAATGCAGTTTGGTAGCATATTTAAATACATATTTAAAATTCAAAATGTTTTAAAAGATGTTGAGAAAAAATATAAAAGCAAAAGTTGTTGCGCTTATTTTAACAGGCAGTTTTCAGTGGTCTATAAACGGTGTTCACATGAGGCGATTTTCCAGGGATTTTAGAGGCCCCCTAAACTTCATTGGAAGCGATGAAAGACCGTTCACACCAGACGATTGTTGCTTTCAACTATAAGTTGCCTGCAAAATCGCCTCATGTGAATACCGTAATAGTTTGTGAAAGCCGCTACATGGGAAACTGATTACCTAGTTTTAAGTTCATTAGAAAGAAGAGAAAAGAAAGAAAAAAAGGACATTTCAACTATTTATTTTATGGAGAGAACATCGCTCGGTTCTCGTGGGTCCTCGTTTTCGGTTTAGGTTGACGGACCATTTTCTCGCTCTTTCATTTTTATAGTTAAGTTTAGAAATGGTTTGGAAATCCTCTTTTCAACTAAGGCTCTTAGGTTTTCTCAGCTTATATAGCGTTATAGGTATACATTAATCTAAGAATATGAGCGTACATAAAAAAAAAATGTGATGAATAAAAACATTAGACAGTTCCAGAAAAGAACGTCGCTGCCTTTTTACATTTTTCAGTCGGATCTTAAAGTATGACAGGTATATTTGCTGAATTTCCTTGCTTATATTTATGGTCCGCTGTGTTTCTTTTGCTTCACTGATAATTTGCTGGACGGTTTGGTAGAAGAAGAAGAAGAAGAAGAAGAGGTTTGGTAGCACTGACAAATGAATGTATACACAAACAGGTATTCTGCCATTTGTTTCTCTTAACTTGATTCAAATAAATAGCCGTTATGTTAGATATTTATTTAAGTCAATACTATTTCATTCGAATGTACTTTTCCGCATTTAGTGAGTTCAATTTTGTAATTTCGCCATCCTCATGCTAGTAGTATAAAATTAGTGCTGCCAATCCCAATAATAATGATCCAGATCCTTTCCGTGAGAAATAACTGAGCTGTATAACCCAAGAAAACACAACTATTGCTGTTCCTATCTGGAGTACAAAATTTTATTATTATTTTCTAAGTTCATTCACCTCAAGTACCCTTTCTGCTCATTACCCATCAGATCTCCTCCAAAGATACTTCAACTTTTGCAAAAGGAAATATTTTGATTATTCCAGAAGAACTTTTTTTATCAAAAAAGTAATTGCAATTGAATTAATTGCCGTGTGCAATTAAAAATTTAATTTCAATTAATCTTTAAATTGCAATTAATTCAATACATATTAAAAACTTTATTGTGAATATATTTCTTTGCTTATCTATGTATAACCGATTGCAATAGATCCTGCCAGATATCTGATAGCTGGGTTAGTTGCGTTCGTTATCTCCCAGAAATAGTCCGAAGTTGTCAGATTTAGTCCAAAAGCGTTTCCTAACTTGAAAATGACAGCAGAAATAAGAGATCAACTGTGACTCTTCAGACCGAAGAAGTCAGATTTATAGCCCAGTTATGCATACTTGCACTGCTACACAATTTTTACGTAAAAATCAAAACCCAACAGAATTCTACATGTTAAGTGCTATGCATTGGGTAACCGCTTACACGCAAAGCCCGTGTAACCGAAACTTATGTGATAACTCTCATGCAAAGCTAAGTATGCATAACTGGGCTATCAGTCAGAAGAATTTTTGCTGGCAAAATCTTGAAATGTGTCAAACTCAACTGAATTTAAATTAACGGAAATTAAAGAATACACGAAAAGTGAATTGAAAATGGAAGGAGGCAAAAAATAATTGATATAGTAAGTGTTTATTGTGCATGTGCTTGTGGGAATTTGTTTTGTACATACATTTCTATTCTTATTTGACACTAGTTTTTTTGTTGCCGTTGTGTGTTGCTGTTATTCTCTTTTAGTGAGCGCATTTTACTTACGCTCTTCCATTTTGACACTTGCTTAGATCATGATAAAAATATAGTAAGGTAGAACCGTTGTTCTGTTGCACTCAATATTCAATAAACATTTTCACGAATATTTTGCCCTATAAACTACTTCCAATCTCTCCGCAATTGTACTACCTTACCAACGAAGAATTTTTAGGCACTTAATGATCGACAACTATTTGTTTGCCGTAAGTCATCGGGCAATTGAGGAAAACCAGTCTCCGAAGGACCGTCACTCGCCATCGCGAAAATGCGAGCTTTCATTCATCAGCGCAAAACACTAAGGGCCGGTTGCTCAAAGCCTGGTTGACACTAATCACCGGTTAACATCGTTATCGACGTTTTCGACTCCATATATATAACACGGTGTCGGTAACGTCGATAATGATGTTTAATCGGGGATTAGTGTCAACCAGGCTTTGAGCAACCGGTCCTAAGAATTAATACGTCATCCACCTGTCAGCCTGGTGACAACCGTTTTTATTTGGCCTTCGAGAATCTTAGGTACTAACTTCAGAGTGGGAAAACTGTTTCGAAAATTGGTTCAAAGGAATGCAAACATGTTTAGAAACAAATTTGGCTTCATAAATGGAATCATTGCTCAAAAACACGCCAACTTTGAGGACCTAAAGTAATCGTGTTATTCGGATGACATCAGTAAATTGGAAAAAATGCAGGATGAAGTGCATTGAGAGGTCCAAGGAAACTATGTTAGGGAATAAGTCAAGTCATTCTCGGTTTTACGGATTCACTAAGGGCCGGTTACTCAATGCCTGGTTAACACTAATCTCCGGTTAAACATTGGTATCGATGTCTTCGACTCCATGCATACAAGAGGGAGTCGGTAACGTCGATAACTATGTTTAACCACAGATTAGTGTTAACCAGACATTGAGTAACCGGCCCTAAATTTACGAACATACATAGGAGAACTTTAGCGTGCACTCAACGAAGAACGTAACGAAAATGCAATGAAATTTGCCGTATCTGATGTACTTACATATGTATAAGTACATACACCTATCGTCGTTTAAAGTACCAAACCGCGTATAGTCATTCTGCAAAACCGCGTAACTGACATTGGCTGCCTAAAATTGGATTTGCTCACACAAGCTCTTGGCTCAATCCTTATCCATTCGTCCTGAAATATACTAGCCAGAAATGCGATTGCTTTATAAAAAAGAGAACCATTTTGCAATTTGAGTGTTTTTACGCTCTGGAAATTAATTTCTTGCACTTTAAACGACGATATGTAAATTGTTTGTGAGAACTAAATTAAAATAAACGCTGAGAGTCAAATGAGAGCAAGTACTTCATGGGTATTAGTTTAAGTGAAACCGGCTGTTCAACCACGTTTTCTAACAATGCATTACACGGCAGATTTTAAATACATATTTATTTACATATGCATGTACATTAGACCGTACTAGTATCCTAATATTTTAGATCAAAAACGTCAATATTTACTTCTTCTCATAATAATTATGCGGGACTTTTATTTATTTTTCGTCTCGTGGGATGTTTATTTTAAAACGGAAATGAATGATTTCTTTTCATAATAATTACATTCGACTTTTTTTCTAATCTCTCGTGACGTTTATTTCAAGACGTCAATGGTTTACGTTTTCTCTTAGAAGAATCGGTAATTGTACTGCCGATGCGGCAGCCCTTTTCAAAAAACTAAAACCACGTAAAAAAGCTCTTTAATTTGACACCTCATTTTTGAAAATCGAATGAACGACACAGATTTGATGACATGAATAATCGTGGCGTTAAATATTTAACGCGTCAAATCTCCGAACTCAATTAAGAAGTTTCATTTCAATAAAACTCCCATAATTATTAAGAGAAGACGTAAATCATATTCGTCTTGAAATAAACGTCCCGAGGGACGAAATAAATAAAAATGCTATATAATTATTATGAGAAGGACGTGAATCATATTCGTCTTAAAATAATCGTCCCGCGAGACGAAAACAACTTTTCCATTAATCAGTAATAATTATAGAGCAATATTTAATTTTATTTCTTTTAATCGTTATGGTCTCTGGAAAAAAACGATCCCCGGACACCACTGAGTCCAAAGTACTTTGCAGGAATATTAAAAAAAAAAAATAAATAAATTTTGTCTGAATGTTGAGGCTGTGTTTTTACATTTTTCGGCATTTACATTCGGATCTTAAAGTATGATACATCGATGTTCTTGTTCCAAAGTTCATTGACGTCATCCCCGACATTGCAGTACTTATCCACCAGATCTCAGTTCCTACCACCCTAATGCCATTATATTAACTATATAAAAAAAATAATTTATTTCCGAATGCACGTGTCACCGCAAAATGTATTACAAAAATATTTTAGACTGTACGGCGAACTTTTCTTGTTTGCTTCTGAGGCGGTGCGGTCTAATGTACATCTGCGCATGACTTGCATGCATGTGTCGGTGATATTACTGCAAAAGGCCTTACTTGACATCTTTTTGAAAATGAATTCTTTTAAATATTTGATAAGTTTGCTCTTAAATACAGTTCCATGCTAAAATAAAAAGATAAGCTTTGAAAACTACAAGATTTATCCCCACTTTTAGAATGGGTTTGAAGCGTTTTAAATGATTTTTTGATTCCGCAGTAAAATTTCCAATTCGCCAACCTGCCTTTTGCATTATTTCTGACATGTGCAATAATAAATACGAACCCACGCGTAGTACATATATGCAATTGTAATTACAAATATGTATGTGTGTACGCACACGTTTTTATTTATTTACACTAGGGTTATCTTTGAAGATTTATATATTTTTGNCTGCCTTTTGCATTATTTCTGACATGTGCAATAATAAATACGAACCCACGCGTAGTACATATATGCAATTGTAATTGCAAATATGTATGTGTGTACGCACACATTTTTATTTATTTACACTAGGGTTATCTTTGAAGATTTGTATATTTTTTGAATTTCCTTAAAATTCTCTTTTATTTGACGACAATTTGTATTATTTACTTATTTTTTTATATAATTGTATTAAAGTTTTTATATTTTATTATTTTAAAATTACAAAATATGTACATATACATATGTATGTATGTACACATTTTTATTGTCATTTAACTTTTAGAAACTTATTTTATGTATTGTTTTCTGTTTTTAGTAAAATAAATTTTTTTACTTAAGAAACATTTTTTAATATAATTTAATTTTTTGAAACTTGTTTTATTTCTCTTTTTTAATACCATTTTTTCTCTTTTATCATTAAATTTTCTTCTAGTTAGATTTTATTGTTAATTAAAAGTATACATTTTTTTTCATTCTATTTAATTTTTAGAAACTTAGTTTGAGTGTGTTTTCTTTCTTTACCTTTTGAGTTTAACCTTCTTTGAATTTTTAATTTTTTTGTTTTACATTAGAGATACAATTTTTAGTTTTTTTGGTGTTAATTTAAGGGATTTTTTTTTAATTATGTAATTTAATTTTTCGAAACTTATTTTTTTTTCATTTCATTTTTCATAGTTTTCTTTTAATATTTAGATTTTACTGTTAAAAAATTGCGTTTTTAATTTAATTTAATTTTTAGAAACTTATTTTGTGTTTATTTAATTTAAAGTTTCTGCCTCTTTTAATTTAGCTTTGTTTGATTTTTTAAATTTTATTGTTTTCATAAAGATTTAATTTTTTTTGGTTATTTTTTTTATTAACTTAGTTTTTGAAAATTTTTTTCTATTTTCATAAAATTTTCTCTTAATTTTTAAATTTTATTGTTAAAGAATATATTTTTAATGCCATTTAAATTACTTTTTGTTGTATTTGTTTTCTTAATTTAATTCTATCCTTTTTTAAATCTAACTTTCTTTGAATTGATGGTCTTTATTGTTTAAAAAAACATTTTTTTTAACATCATACAATTTTTAGTTGTTTTCTCGTAATTTAAAATTTTTTGTAATAGAATTTAATTTTGAAACTTATTTTCTTCTTTATTTTTTTCTTTTTTCATAAAATTTGTTTTTGTTTTGTTTGCTTTTATTGTTATATTTTTTAATTTCATTAAATTTTTATAGACTTTTTTGTGGTGTTTGTTTTAATTTTTCCTTCCTTCATATAAGTTTCTTTAAATTCTTAGTTTTTTATTGTTTTAAAAAGAAAAATATTTGTTTAATTTCCTAAAGCGTTTAGAAATTTATTTTATTTTTTATTTCTATGTAGTTTAAATTTTTTTTTTAGTATAATTTTCTTTTGATGTTTGGTTTTTATTGTTTTAAAAAGAAAAAAATGCAATTTAATTTTTAGAAAAACTATTATATTAATTGACAAAGAGAACGCCGCTTTGACCTCCCCGCATGCAGATCTTTAAATTAGTCTTTCGAAAGGCAGAAAAGAGCCTTGCCAGAATTGACAATTTTCTTACGAAAGGTTATAATATTTTGGCACATAGTAGTCCTGGCACATATCAAAGGCCAGATGCAAGGATACAATTATCAGAGCAGACCTCCTTAGCAATTGAGTCCAGGGCTAGCTGCACCAGCACGCTCGTTTTCAGTTCTGTGCCGCGTCCGCTTCAAAAAATTTAACATCTTATTAAGCAACGCTCTAGTACCACCCTATTGTACAAATACGTAACTGTGTGAATACATAACAAACATATGTATATAACCGTACATATCGCACACCGTCTTCAAAAGAGGCACAACTCAAAATTTGGCATTTTTGAAATTATGCGCTAAAAGTTTACACAGAGCTTTTATTTACCTTTCAGCAAAGCTGGAGCAAATTTTTGTTATAATTTGTTGAAAAAAGGTTAAAGGCTCTGTTATGCATACTTGGCATTGCATGCACTGCTATACCATTTTTACGTAGAAATCAAAAACCAACAGACTTTTACGTATGTAATGCTGTGCGTTGGGTAACAGTTTACACGCGAAGCTCATTTAACAGATTCCTTATGTGACAACGCTCAAGCAATGCCAAGTATGCATAACAGAGCCGTAAGTCTCTCGTGTCCATATGGTTAGTATTTGCTACGAAATAGTTTTTCGCATTTTCTGACGAACGCGTAATTTTGAGTTGTGTCTCTTTTGAAGATCGTGTGCGATATATGCACCGCATGCACTCAGGTTGATATTGCCCGGCAAAGAGCAGAAAAAGGCAAATAAAAATATGTAAGTGGGCAAACAAAGCCGGTCATGAAATTTCATCCGCTCATCTACAACTACGCATCTGCTACCGCTCAATTTAGTTTTTGCTCGCATTTCGAGTGCAACAGTTATTCGTAAAGTAGACGACGGGCTTTTGTGTTCTTAATATTCAATATGGAGCGTTGGGCTAATTGTACAGCTGTGGTGACCGGTGCCAGCTCAGGCATTGGTGTGGCCATTGTTAAGGATCTACTCAAGGCAAATATGAAAGTTGCTGGACTTGGCCGCCGCAAGGAACGCATGGAAGAGTTGCGAGCCACGCTAGCCGAGGATCAACAAAAGCGTTTTTATCCCGTTGCCTGTGATGTCTCCTCGCTAGAATCCGTCAATGCAGCTTTTGATTGGATTATCAAAAATTTGAGTGGCGTTGATGTGTTGGTGAACAATGCGGGCATTTATAATGTTGGACAAGCTAGCACAATGAACCCAGTGGAAATTCAACAAGTCATACAAACCAATGTCATGGGTGTGGTTTATTGTACGCAGCATGCATTCAAATCCATGAAAGAACGTAGCGTAGATGGCCATGTGGTGATCATTAATAGTGTTGTGGGTCATTATGTGCCACAAAATGATGCACAAACAACGCCAACCTCAAATTTGTATGCGCCAAGCAAATATGCCTTGACTGCGCTCACCGAGGTTTATCGGCAGGAGTTTAGAGGACTGGGTACAAGGGTTAAAATAACTAGCGTTAGCCCCGGTTTAACAGATACGGACATGGTAGCTGCTCGTTCAAGGGGCGGTAAGAAGCCAATTCTACAACCAGAAGATGTATCAAGCTGTGTACTCTTTACACTTTCTACGCCAGCGCATATGCAAGTACATGAGATTACTGTGAAGCCGATGATGGGCGAATGAGAGGCTATTTATTTGATGTTATTATAATATATATATTTTTTTAATGTAAGTGTGATAATAAATGTTGAAAAATCTAAGTTAACTGCGCACAACCCGTGCTGTTCTTTTCCGTCTGCGATCGTCTTCATCTTGCGATTCGAAATACTTGAAACCGAGCCACTATGCATTGTCTTCTGAACTCCGTCAAAAGTGACTCCGCTGCCAAGCTTGTCCCGATAAAATAGAAAGCGAAGTGGTGTGGTCGTGCGAGTCTTGCTGGCATGATGACATGACCAGGAAGTCAACTATTAGCAGGCATCATTCCGAGCCTATGTACATACATATATGCGCAGTGGAGCTTTTAGAGTAGAACTCCACAACAAAGCCTTTCAGCCATTGTGACTTTCGGCGCTCAAGCCGTAATACTAGATTTATAGCCGAATAGAGAGCTAAAAGGCTGATATGCTTATATTGGAGTTGTACTCTTAGTTCCTTCCTCAAGGACAGCAAACCGTTGTTACAGTACTTCCTACTTTAGCACCCAGGATGAGTTGTTTTGATAGCCAGCGCATAAAATTGATTGAGTTGTCTTGCGGTCCTTGTAGGAGGAACAGTCGGATTATGTCAAATTTTGTAGTCATCGCCTTGCTAATCGACGATAAGGTCATGCTAAAAGATTCTAAGTAATAGACTAGCGTTAAACTTTCACCAAGCAAGCCATTTGAATTTTGTTTTATAGATATTGAAAGCAGGCAACCTAGGATAACGCAGTTATTTTATTTTTAATATCATGGAAAATATCGAAAGCTTTAACCTACACCTTTTGCTTTGCAAATAGCCTACAAGCCTAATGTACTAATTGCACCTGCAGTACCCAACCACAACAGAAAGTCCTAATACGGGTAAACAAATGTACGCCAAAAAGGAGATGACAACAAGTAATTTTTAAGCAAAAAGCAAAACCGACTTCAATTCTCATATAAAAATTTAAGGAGTACCGTTAATTTTTTTACGATCCAATGATCGTATCTAAACCAAATTAGTATGTGAGACACTACCTTTCCGATGTAAAAAGATTTATCGAAATCGGGTGACGTGGTCCAAAGATATGCGGTAACATACATAAAGAAAAATAATAAAAATATTCCGACGAATTGATAACCTCCCTGTAGGGAAAACACGAACTAGTGAACCAAATTTCTAGTTCAGTACTAGTTCTTTTTCGCCAAAAACGAACCAGTCCGATAGTAACTAGACACGCACCAGTCCAAAAGCAATGAAATGTGGTACTTTCACTAAACTATTTTATTTAAAATTTTAAACGCAGGGAAGGTAATCATTATGAGAAAAATAATTTAAATCAGCATTTATTCATTATTTTATTATTATTATTGAGTTTTATTTTTTCGCTCAAACGGATTACAAATAATGATTATTTTATGATTTTTATTATTTCGCGCAGAGATTATCATTAATTTTGAGTTTTATTTTTCCACTTCAAAATAATGACAATTTATAAAATTGAAAAGGCCATACATACGCAACCTACTGAAATTTTTACCTCTAAAGTTTGGGTCTTATTCCTTTTATAAGGGTGCGGCTACCTCTCAAAAGGAGATGTCGGTTATCACGCTGGTATAGTTTCTGAGTTGCTTAATAATCATTATACTTAGTGATTCTATAAACAAAGGCCAAGATCCTGAAGGACAATTGAGAAAGGCAATGCAGTTGCAGAAAAAGAGGCATTTAAAAAAAAGTGTCAAAATAATTACCACTTTCTCACTAAATTTATTTAAAAATGCAAGCCACCAGAGCTACCTTTTTTTAAGAAAAGACAAATAAATTTTTTTTATGCAATCCACCACAGCTACCTTAATACAGTCAGTCAATAAAGTTTAGGTACAACGATTTTTTTACAATACCGGCAACTATTTTTTTAATATTTTAGTTTTCGGTAATTTTTAATAAAAATATGGTCAATTCTACAACAAAATCTCCAAAAATCAGAGTTCCAAACGTTGTGCAAAATTTAAGAAAATTCTGCAAAATTTCATTAAAATAATTCACTTTCTATTTACGCTCTCTAGAAAAAGTTTTTTAGCCCATTCAATTTTAGTATAATAAAGTGATCTATTATTTTTATTGGCCAAATAATAGACATAAGATTATCATTATGAGAAATGTAAACATAACAAAACTGTCAAAGCTAAACTTCAAAATGGGGGGGATTGCCAGATGAATGTACGTAACCAATAGTTATTCAAGACACGAACGATTATATCAGTATAGACACGAATTGACATGGCCACTATGAAAACGCCCACACTGACATACGATAAAAGAATCGGTGGTCACATACCACCAGACTAGAAAAATATATTTCTTTTTGGAATTGGACTCGGAGCGAACCACACTCATCAGCCCTCGCAAGAACTGAATTACAACCAAGTAATTAAAGTGGATTAAAAGCTGGTATTAAAAGCTGGCGGCATTCGGGGAGTCGATACTCACCCCTCAGTGGAAATTAATAGAGGCAAAAGGTGCCGTCACATTCCTTCCGGCAAATCCCCAGCCATGTTGTTGCGTAGATTAAAGAAGTTGTGAGCATCAAATCGGGACTATTCATTTGACAGCAATTGAGTCACCATAAGCCGGTAATACAAAATCATTACACGTAAGTCAGCCACTTTCTTGCCATCATCCATTGGAAACGAGCTATCCATCAACCATAAATAAAGATTCCTGTTTGGACCGTCAAACCAAGGTCAAGCAAATCAGAAGTGCAAGTGTGAGGAAGCTAGGACTTACCAAACAACAAAAAAAAAATTGCTAAATATCAATGGTAAGTCCTAGCTACCTCAAACTTGCACTTTGTTATACTAAAATTGAATGGGCTAATAACTGAGTACTTAACTTTTTTCTAAAGAGTGTAAATTGCAATACTTGGATGGAAATTCGCAGAGTTTTCTTTAATTTTGCATAAGGTTTGGAACTCTGATTTATGGGGTTTTTGGTGTAGAATTAACCATATTTTCATAAAAAATTAGGGAAAAATAAAATATTTAATAAATAGTTGCCGGTATTGTAAAAACTTCACTGTACCTAAACTTTATTGACTGACTGTATATCTTATTTAAGTTAAGTACGACAAAAACTTTCGAAGTACTTCATATACATATAAGCTTAAAAAGAACGGAATTTACTTAGAAACCAATATGCTTAAATTTAGACAAGTAAGACAAAGTGAACTAATATTTTTACTTTTAAGCAGAACGCACTTTTGTTTTTTATTTACTACTTAAGTTTAATACTACTACTACTACTAATGTGGTTTATAAATTTTTAATAAATGCGTTTAAACATTTGTGATTGTATTGTCCTTCCTTCAACCGATCGTATTTAATATAGAAGGGAAATGTTTCGACAAGCATGATTAGAAATGTATATCTAAGTTGACGAATTTATAACAGGTTGGGAACTGCATATAAAAAATGGATACAGATCGAACTAGATCTCATCTGTCGAATTAGGAACTGGTTTGGAACTAAAGAAAAGGGGATGCAGAACGAACTAGATCTCATCTGTCGAATTTGGAACTGGTTCGGAACTATCGAAAAAGGGATGCAAAACGAACTAGATCTTATCTGTCGAATTTAGAACTGGTTCGGAACTAGAGCCAAAGGGATGCAACGGGGGACAATTGACACTTCCTAGAACATCGCAATGTTAAATTCGCCAGTCGCTAGCATGCAAAAGAGAATTAACGCGCACTAGTCATGGTTCCAAACGCACTAGAACCGAACCAGTTCCGCACTAGTTCGTTTCCCCACAGGGCTACTCTTCTTTTTGAAGTCGGTTAGAAAACCAAGCAACCGGCTGACTCAGTGGAGACGGCGGGGTTGCTAGTGGGCAAACAATAAGACGAGGCAATACAATAAAGCGATCGAAATTATTATATGGGACAACAACAATTACACGTAGAATGGCACCAACTATTGATAAGTAACCAACTATGTGCCAGACAAATGTGAACACAAGGGTGAGCCCAAAATTATGAGACAAGCACTAAGTATTTAAATACGTACAAAAATATTTAAAAGACAAAACAATAAAACAATAAAAATAATAAGCAACAATAATGCAAACAACAACCTTGTTTGCTTGGTGAACCCGACGTGAGGTCCCACCAGAAGGTTACAAACCCACACGCAATACCTTCCAATCTGCTGGGGGTAACCTTAACCCGCCAAGTGACTGGGCTCTGGTTGCGGAACGCTAGAAGTGCGGGAAACGAGATTATGACTTTTAACTTTCCCTCCCCAATCCCAATAGGTTTTCTTTAACAACTGTGGCCATGACTTTTTTCCACCTGTCTCTATATATTCGAAACACTGTGTCCTGTATCGGAAACGTCGTAGGTTTCTTAACGCACTAGTGCAGATACCGGCGGTTAGTAGCAGTGCGCCCGCCGTCACTTCAATTGAAGCTTTTCACTTCATTACTTCATTTTACTTCGTTTTAATACACTTTCCACAAATTAGTTTTATCTTCAAAATACATAAAAATTACTTTGAAATATATGATTTATTTCACCAAAATCAACAATCTTTGCTAAAATTTTTGTTAAGTAGAAGGTATGGCAAAGTAAGCTTTCGCAAAAAGCTACTAAAAAGAGGCCTAATAAATCTCCTATCTGGCATCGGTTATTTGGAAGAAGTGGTTTTGATTGTCATTTTCACATGAATATGAATGGGTGGATAAAGTTTCATAATTATTTAGTAAATATTTGACGAAAATAACAATTATATTTTAATTGTCATACATCTTCAATTTTATAGCAAAAATGATACATTGAAGTGAATCTCGTGATGACTTTGTTGCTTTGTACCAATAATCGATTAATTATGTTTCAGTTTTAATATCATCAGTGAATTGTAATTTTTGATTTTCTTTCCTCAACGTTTGGGACGTGTGATTTTAAAGTTTTTCCAGCAGTAAATTTACACAGGAACACAACAAATTATAAATTAATAAAGGTTAAAGATTACTCCACACCCCTAATTGTGCATGAAAGTCGTCACTCCGAAACACTTCCCTTTCAGTGTGTTTTCACTTCGCTCGAAAATTAGCAAACGGCAGCGCTGGTTAGTAGCTTGAGGTTGTACATGCCAGCGGGCAGAAAACAAATGTCTCCATGCAGGGGCGCATCCAGGAATATATTTTGGGAGGGGTTCATACTTCTAAAGATATATCACCAGAAAAAACTGAATTCGCTTCATATAAAATGCTCGCCCAAGGGCTTTATTTCCGTAAAAAAAAAAAAGAAATAAGGCCCGCGGGCGTTATTGCCTTTTCGAAAAAGAAATTAAGCCCGCGGGTTTTATTGCCTTTTGACGGTGGGCAATACTTCCCTTTCGATATGGTAGTAACGCCAGCGGGCTTCATATTCTAAAAAATGAAATAAAGCCCGCGTGCGTTATTTCATCTTTATTGTGGCTCTTGTCTCCATTTTAGAATATGTACATTCAAAACCCCCTTTTCTAAATAAAAACTAACTAATATGATAACATTGAACTAAATATTTGTTTTCCTTTAGTATACGAACAAATTTAAATTAACACATTTCAATGCATATATTTAATACATATATATGTATGTATGTACATGTGTATGAAAATTAAATAATTCAAATTTTCAGCGAAAAAAGGAACATGAAAAAGTAAAAAGTTAAATAAATACTTTCGTCGATTGTCGAATAATTTGACGGCAAATGCTTGTATTACAATTTAGATTAGCACGCCTACTGTGCTCTGCAAAGCAATCTGTGCAAAGTTTAAAATGATTGGCCGAACTTCTCCTCTGATTGGCGGGCGGTGTGTGCCTTGATGTTACACAAACCACTCGACCACGGCTGATTTATGTTATTCTGTCCTGTACTCATTTTTGTTGTTACCGAAAATTTTCAGTCGCCTTCTCAGTTAAAACAACCCGTGCGTCATCCACATCACCACAGTATTTCGGCTGCGTGGGTACCCAAACAACCCCAACTCCTCATCTAACATTCATAACAGCATTAAGATAATCTAAGTACATAAACAAATAAATTTTCCGGCGTAATGGCGAGGGGGGAAAAGCGAGCTTCTTGGTGCTCAACCGCGGCGGTCCGGTAGAACGTTCAATTCTGAAGAAAACCCATCATTAACCATGATTCTATCATAAAATGCCTCTGAGCTATAGAATTTTGAAGAAAAACAATCAAAGTTTACGTGTATTTTATATGGGAAATCTTTGCACGCCTTGGGCGAGTACTTAATGTTAATATTCAGGGTTCAGATTTTCTGGGAGTTTGTCTTAGGTGTTTTCCATAAAATTTCAAAGTAGGAGTGAAAAAGACAATAGTCGCCAAAAAAACACCCTAGTACATATGTATGTACATACATACATATATACAAAGCCATGGCTACAAATGTTTATATGTGCATAAATACTTATGTACAGGTGTAAGCCCATATCTTAGGGCCAGTTGTTCAATGTCTGGTTATCACTACCACTACACTATCGACGATTTCGACATCATGCATGTAACATGTGATCGATAAAGCAGTAGTTGTGCTTAACCGGAGCTTCTACCTCCGATTTGTGCTAATCAGACATTGAACAACCGGCCCTTAGTGTTTTTGCTAGTAGTTATTGATAAACTAACGCAGCAGCCACCATAGCGCTTGTGTTTTTGTAAGTTCTTCATATGATAAGAGATCCTTAGATATGATTAGTAGGTAGGCCTACATGACGTGCGTATTCATAAGTAGTTGTGGGCTACAAAAGTCGTTAAACCAAGCAAAATCCGGTTAGTACTATACTTCCCATTGGAAACACAGCTACTTTCACTTTTTTTCTTCTACACATTAGAAATCATAATGGAACGTTGGCAAGGTTGTGTCGCTGTAGTTACTGGTGCTAGTTCAGGCATTGGCGCTGCCACAGTCAAAGATTTACTTAAAGCTAATCTCGTTGTGGTGGGACTTGCCCGCCGACTGCAGCGTATGGAAGAATATAAAGCTGAATTGCCAGCTGAACAACAGAAACGGTTCTATCCCTATACATGCGATGTAACATCACAGGAATCGGTTGATCAGGCATTCAATTGGATTATCAACGAATTGGATGGCGTTGATATATTGGTGAATAATGCCGGCANGCTAGTAGTTATTGATAAACTAACGCAGCAGCCACCATAGCGCTTGTGTTTTTGTAAGTTCTTCATATGATAAGAGATCCTTAGATATGATTAGTAGGTAGGCCTACATGACGTGCGTATTCATAAGTAGTTGTGGGCTACAAAAGTCGTTAAACCAAGCAAAATCCGGTTAGTACTATACTTCCCATTGGAAACACAGCTACTTTCACTTTTTTTCTTCTACACATTAGAAATCATAATGGAACGTTGGCAAGGTTGTGTCGCTGTAGTTACTGGTGCTAGTTCAGGCATTGGCGCTGCCACAGTCAAAGATTTACTTAAAGCTAATCTCGTTGTGGTGGGACTTGCCCGCCGACTGCAGCGTATGGAAGAATATAAAGCTGAATTGCCAGCTGAACAACAGAAACGGTTCCATCCCTATACATGCGATGTAACATCACAGGAATCGGTTGATCAAGCATTCAATTGGATTATCAAAGAATTGGATGGCGTTGATATATTGGTGAATAATGCCGGCGTTTTTAAAACGGGTCAAGCTGTTACTTTGGATCCTGTAGAGCTACAACAAGTTGTACAAACCAATATAATGGGTGTGGTTTATTGTACACAACGCGCTTTTAAATCGATGAAGGAACGCAATTTTGACGGACATGTGGTGAATATTAATAGCGTTGCGGGTCACTCGGTGCTACACTTGTCGGGCAATGCACCACCAGGTATGAATGTGTGTCCAGCCACTAAACATGCAGTAACCGCTATTACTGAGGTATATCGCCAGGAATTTAGAGGACTGAAGACAAACATTAAAATCACGGTGAGTATACAGAGAAGGGGCGAAAGATAAATTATCAAAGGTTTCAATTGTCTTTGCCAGTGAGACCAAATGATCCCAAAAAATAAAGGTTAGAAAGTTGAAGGTAGTGAACAGATAAGCTAAAAAAGTCAACACTTGTATGCGGAAAGATGGGGCTGAATAATATTATTTTCTAATTTTTAGTCCATTTATAAAAGCGTTGTTAACAAAAAGTTCATTTTATTTTTATTTTATTTTTTGTATGCAAGTTTTAGGCCTTCTAAATCGGCTTCTCTTAAAAGAGGAACATTTTCACAAAATATTGAATTCTGACGCAGGACCAACTTAACTTTGCTTTAGACACACCACAACATGCTTTCTCCAATCTTTATTAGACATCCGTTTCTTTGAAAAAATACCATCCCTCGCGCGGCCTCGTCTGCTTCCAAATTGCGGAGCGACTACTTTCGAGGATAAGGCACTTTTCTGGGTAGGAAAAAGCAAAAATGATAGGTGGATTTTTTTTTTTTTAATTTCTATAAAATCATATTTTGTCTCAAAGTACCAAACAGATGAAAATTACTTATAAAAAGGGTAGCATTAAAAAAGCTTGTAAAAAAAAACTAAAATAGTCACACTGGTCTTTGCATGTTATTTAATACATATTTATGTATGTGCATAAGACCGTACCACCTTACAAGCAAACAAAAAAGCTCGCCGGATACCCCTGAGTCTAAAGTAGGAATATTTGCAAGGCAATTTCGATTGGATCATCAAAGAATTGGGTGGTTTTGATATATTGGTGAATAATGCTGGCATCTTTAAAGTGGGTCAAGCCGTTAATTTGAATCCTGCAGTAATGCAACAAGTTGTACAAGCTTTCAAATCAATGAAAGAGCGTAAAGCCCAAAATACAATAACGCAGTGGCAGTTTTTCGAAATCAGCTGTTTTAGAAAGTGTGGTGTCCAATGAAGCGGCTCACAACACAGCAGTGGCAGCTGGCAGTACTGCTCAGTTTAGCCCAAATTCTAAATTCACTGCCACTGCCTACATCGCAGCAAACTTCGCATGCTGAATTTGACATATATAAAATGCAGCCAACTTCTGTTCATGTCACTGAAGCCTAAAAGACAACAACAAAAATGTAAACAAACAAAAGGGAATGCCAAAAAAAAAGCTGTCACTGACAAAGCCGTATTGTATTTGGTGCGGCAGTGATTGCCAATATTAGCAGTAAAAGCTGATTTTAAAGTGTCACTGTCACTGCCACTGCGCTATTGTATTTTGGCCTTAATTTTGATGGACATGTGGTGATCGTCAATAGCGCTTTGGGTCACTCGGTGCCACATTGGCCGTTTGATGAAGCGCCAATTATGAATGTGTATGCGCCGACTAAGTATGCACTAACCGCTATTACTGAGATATATCGGCATGAGTTTAGAGGATTGGAGACAAAAATCAAAATAACTGTGAGTATTAAATAAAACGACAACAAACATGGTGAACTGTTAAATTTTTAGCGTTTACTGGTAGATTGGTATTTGTTGTTATTCAATACAATTATGATATACGCTTTGCAAAACTGATAAGATAATTGTGGCCTTTTTAAGCGTAAGCATACATATTTATGTGCATTCATATATACGTATGTACACTAGAAGCCACCACCTTACAAGCAAAAAATAAAAGTGCGCCGTACGACCCTAAGTCTAAAGTATTTTTCTAACGCAATTTCGGTAGATTTTTTTTTTTAGCAGAACCTAGCGGTCACCTTTTTAATTTTTCTGTAACACCTATGTATATTCGACAAGAAAGTTTTTTTTAATAGTACTAAGTACTAAAATAATCGAAATACTTCCTGATATTATATTAGCAAAAGTTAAAGAATTTTTGGTAAGCATTAATTTACTGACATTAGAGTGGTACGTTAGAGTGATAAGAACTAACATCTGGCGGTTAAGTACTAGAACGGGGGTACTTTGGAAGAAAAGAAATTGTCTCCTCAACACAAGAACATCGATATATCATACTTTATGATCCGACTGTAAATGCCGACGATATGACGAAAAAAAGCAAAAATGATAGGTGGATTTCGTTTTCTAACGCAATTTCGGTAGATCAACATTACCTTTGATGAATGCTTAAGATTCGAACGTGCACGGCGGACGAGTTTTTTTCTGGTACGCTCTAATGCACATATCTGTANCGACGATATGACGAAAAATGTAAAAAGGCGACCCCTACGTTCGGCCAAAAAGAAATAAAACTTTTTTCAACATTACCTTTGATGAATGCTTAAGATTCGAACGTGCACGGCGGACGAGTTTTTTTCTGGTACGCTCTAATGCACATATCTGTATGCAATTTTTTTTGATCCATAAAATCGGCCAAGAAAATTTTTTTTTTTTTGTAATTGCGAAAATTCTTTAGACTCAGGGGGGGACGGATAATATCTTTTTCTGATATATCTGGATATGTACATAAATAAGTAGATAGAAATAAAATATATCCAGCCCTTATCCCGCAAAAAAACGTAAGCGACATTTTTTTTAAATTTTTTTTTGTTGCAGAACTACTCCTGAAAGGTCCAGATGTAGAAATATCAAAAAGAAAATTTTGAAAAAATGTCGCTTACGTTTTTTTGCGGTTACGGCTTGGATATGTACGTCGGTTATGGCTGTTATGCGGCACATTTGATAAGATAACTATGTCCCCATCTAGGATACATATCATACATACATATGTTCATAATTACATACTTATATTAATTGATTAATTTTTATTTTAGAGCGTTAGCCCCGGTTTGGTCGATACAGAACTCGTTCCGGAATACTATAAAAAATCCGCTCCACCAATTTTGAAGCCAAAAGACGTTTCTAGCTGCATTTTGTTCACCCTTTCGACACCGCCACACATGCAAGTCCATGAAATCACCGTAAAACCCTTATTGGGCGAGTAATTAAAAACTTTATAAACTAAATATATTTATGTAGACATACAACCATGTATGTATGTATGTAAATAATCGTACTAATCCTCGTTTGGATCATACAAGCTCGATAAATGAATTCACATACATATGTGTATATAAGTAGTAGATATGCATAGGAATACTCTATATAATGTTCAAATATAAAATGCAACCGAATTGTAATAAAATAAAAAATGCATTGTAAATGAGCTCATAAAAAATGTATTTATTTATAAACATCTTACTTCCGAAATGAAAACAAATATAATCAGCTGTTCTAGCAACACAGCTCGTTGGTATAGTTCCGGCCCATTTCTGACTTAATTCGGGCCTTTTTTGGGGTCTTTACGGGACCAGTTCGGGACTAATAATAATAATAGATTGGTGCTTCAACATATGTTATATAACGTTTCCACGATTCGTAATTCGATCTCTTATTCGTAATTCGCCATCCATCTACCCTTCCAATTGCGTGATTCGCCAAACAAAATTTTGAGAGCGAGTTACCTCATTTGTAGGTAATTTCGATCGAATTGCCATGCGAATGACAAACGAATCGGGGGCTTCTCTAATATTTATAGGAAATATATCGAAATTTTCACCGGCCTGGTCCCATTTGCTGGTACTTATTCTAGTTGCTGGAAAATAAAATAATAACATATTCTCTATATAAATTAAAATCTTTGATGACAGCTTATCTTACTAATATTATAAATGTGAAAGTTTGTAGGTTTGGATGTTTGGGAAATCGGATTTGCATAAAATTTTGTACGCAGATAGCTTATGGGCCAGATTGGTTAATAGGCTATTTTTTTAAGAGTTGCCACCTGTTAAAAAGTTTAATTTATTTAATATGCGGGAACTACTGAACGGATTTGCCTAAAAATTTGCACAAAGATAGCTTATAATCTAGATTGGAAATTAGGCTACTTTTCTTAAGAGTTGCCACCTGTTAAAAAACTTTAGTGAAATTAACACGCGAAAACGACTGAACGGATTTGTTATATTGTATTATGTTATGTTATGTTATGTTCTGTTATCTTGTTTAACGCATTTCACCTCAACTCACTTCGATTAAATCAACTAACCGCAATTTAGCTCAGCTCAGCCCACCTCAACTTCATCGTTGCCGTTTTCACTCCGCTCGGAGCATTTCACTCCTTTTTTAAGCCGATCACTACGTCACTTCCTCTCTTGTAAAAACATTCCGATTTTGTGATTATCATAATTAAATATTTACTATGAAATATAAACGAATGCCCGTATATTAACCCCCCGATACCGTGCATTTGATAAATTGTCAAGCTTGACTATTTGTCAATAAATTTGCGCCTTAACTATGCTGGAAAAATGTAATTTTAGTAGGGTTGCCAGATTTTATGTACGCGAAATCAGTACCTTAGGATTTTTCATGCTATAAAAATTAGTACTTTTCAGTACACTTTTATTCAAAGCAAAATTATGAATGTAAGTAACAGAAAATTCTTACAAACGCCATATTTTACTTCTATTTAACAATATTTTGGTACAAAAATAAAGTATAGTTCACAAAAAATATAAATGTTATTCATTTTAACATGAGTGTACACATTGACATGTAGTAACGGGTGATTTTTTTGAGGTTAGGATTTTCATGCATTAGTATTTGACAGATCACGTGGGATTTCAGACATGGTGTCAAAGAGAAAGATGCTCAGTATGCTTTGACATTTCATCATGAATAGACTTACTAACGAGCAACGCTTGCAAATCATTGAATTTTATTACCAAAATCAGTGTTCGGTTCGAAATGTGTTTCGCGCTTTACGTCCGATTTATGGTCTACATAATCGACCAAGTGAGCAAACAATTAATGCGATTGTGACCAAGTTTCGCACTCAGTTTACT
>NW_016162587.1:31913-41986 GCF_001687245.7 Rhagoletis zephyria
CATATGTGACAATGAAATCAGTTCCACACATGTGGAAATCAGTTCCACTTATGTGGAAATCGTAGAGCTTTTTGTTTTATAAATATTGACACAGAATACGAGGGAAGCTTTTACTTGATAAAAATCTTGATAAAATTTCTTTACAAAAAATTTATCAAGAAAACACAGAATTGGGCCGTCAGTATTTAAATATTCAAAAATTCTAGACAGGGCTGCCAACGATCTTTAGCTATGAGGTGCCATATTGAGAATAAAAAAGTGCCAAATAGAAAAATAAAAGTGCCAAAGAAGGTGCGTTCCTTTTTAATCCTTCCCATTTAGCAAAAAATAATAACCACATTTCTAAAACAAAAGTGCAATGCCAGTTGAATAATCTTTAGAAATTAGAAAATATTAGTTGAGAAAAAGAAGTACACGCAAAGGATTTCACAAAAATGTATTGAAATATTACCATTTATTTTTGAAAATTGCAATTTTGGTGTATATTTGATGATTCTATAAATTTTATTTTTTTTTAATTACTTTCAATTTGAAGCTCACAAAAATTTTAATTATAAGTGGGTTTCCCTCTTTGCGCCAGGAAGCAAACTTTATACTTAACGTCCTCCCCGTTGCTTCGTTTGAGTGTGGTATTGAATAAAAAACCAAATTACATACATATACTATGGAAACGTACCACTCTTCATATATATTTCCTCATGGCTTAAATTACTTTTTTCAGAACTACATGTTTTGTACGAAAAATTCTTCTACAAAATCAATAAATTGGGAAAAAAGAATCGATAGTTATAAACAGAAGCCACTCAATTACCCAATTTTGTTGCTATTAAACTGAAAGTTATTTTCGAGATAACTAACAACCCTTGTCAAAAAACGTCAGTCCTCTTTTTAAATAACTTATACTCCATCATGTTATCGCAGGTGGTACTTAACGATCCGGCGATATGCCCATAAAACGATTGCTCCTTTTGTTGTATTAGTTTCTTGCGCATATCAAACATTATTTGGAACATGGAAACTATAATAAAACTATTTTCTTATTACTTTTTACAGTACAGTTTAAAAAAGTTCCAACGTTATGTAAAACCTTGTGTTGGCATAACAAAAAATGAAAATAGTGGAAAAAAGCAAACGATAATTAACAAGACAAACTTAGCACAGTGCGTAGGCAACTGGCTGAGTCAGTGGTGATCGTCGTTCGAATCCTACTGAAAGAAGTCTGATGAGGAAATGTGGTGATTTCCGAAATAGCTATCACTTGTACCATTTTTTCAAATTATTGTTGCTTTTCCACAATAAAAAACTTTCATTAAAAAACGGCCTCGAGCTCAATAAAAATTGTTAAATTTAAGTAAAACCTTAAAGAAAAGCCTTAGGTATTGTCTTCTTATAAAATAATATTGCACAAACAAAATACATGGGGGGAAAATACCGAACACCGAGTTACCGAGTACCAAGCTCGGTGGGAAGAACCCACAAAAAATTCTTTTTCAATGTTTCCCGCAGTGGAATTCTCACAATCGCTACGCTAAATTTTCGTCGTGAAAATTCCCTAAATAAAAAGCAGTGGGACCTAAAAGTATACTGAATTAAAAAGTAATAACTGCAATGTATAATCAGCCAAATCTGGCAGTATGAGGGGCAAATATCTAGATGTTGCGTGATTTTTGGCGATCCAAATTAGCAACAGAAAATGTTGGAATCCGGGTGCTGATTATAAAAAGGCAATAAACCCTATAATAAACGAAAAAGAAAATAAACCCTTTTCCATGTAAAAAACATTTCGCTTCTACTTTGTATGTAGAAAAAGGGTAGAATCGTCTGCAAAAAAATATTAAAAATCCAAGCGAATTATTATACGAAAACTGAATGCGCTGTGAAACTGCATACCAGAATTTTATTCAAATATTCTGATTAAAAGTTTAATGAAAAGTGTTGATGAAAGGTCGTTGAACTTTCTTTAATACGCAGATATAGTAGGTAGTGTGTGTTTATAACACAAATAGCCAACGTTTTTACTCCGACACTACGGAAACCCCAAAAACACTCCATTTTTTGTCCCATGCCACTCCGCTCGAAAATTATAATTATAGTTTTAGCTGTTGAATCTCGAACACTAGTATTATGAAATGCGTGAGTTAGAAACGGGCACGAAGGCAAAAACATGCCTTTTCACGGGATTGAGTGTAAAAAGTGACATAACTTCGTTAATTTTTGAGTTACGATTCTAAATTTTTTAGGAAAGATGGGTTTTTCGAAAAAAATGTCAGTTAGCGCCTTTCCACATTTCACCAACGATATGTATATGTATGTATATCGTTATAAAGCAAAGCGTTGTCGGAATGGTTATCAGGTTCCCAAGAGGCACTGCTTCGAAAGCACAAACTTTAGCTCCATCAATGTTACAATTTGAATTTCGTTGTGAAGTTGGTGTTAAGAAGGCATGAAATGGTAGTCTGTAGTTCTGCGCAGCGCTCCGTATCGAAAAGACTGCCTACACTAGCACAAATACGGGGGGTCAGTAACTTAAAATGCTCTGGTTTTGATAGAGCTAGTGAACTTGAATTTTTACACCTCCCAGCTGTTGACAAATAAATACTTAAATCGCTTATCAATATAGCATGCAAACAGGTAAATGCCTCCATGGAATGTGGGTCTCAATTGGTAACTTGAGATTTTCATCTGTCATAATTTGTGTTTGGTTTCCCAATAGATCATTAGAGCTAAAGAAGTTGGAATTTATTATATTGTTACTGTAAGTATATATATGTTATGTAGTATAGTATATTGTTACTGTAATTGAGGAAACACTGCACAAACATTGAGAGGTCGATGAGTGGTTGGCAATTTATTCGCCTTTCTTTGTAGCATCCGCACTGAATATTACAGAGCTGGACCTTTTTATAACTAAATTAGACAACACGCATTACATAATTTCATCCCGTATCCCGTAATTTATTATTTCGTTACTATGCAAAGTTATCAAGATGTTATATATGACCTTTCTATACTAAGGTAACGGTATGTAGATATGTACATATGTCTGTACAATGTACAAATATATGAGCATAAAGAAAAAGAAATCAATCCAAAAATGCCATTCAAAAGAAACCATTATCACTGGTAAATCGTTACCAACTACTAAGGTAACTATAAATATATGTACATACAGGTGTAAGCCCATATCTCAATGTTTTTGTTTGTCGTTATTGATTAAGTAACGTTAACGCACCAGTCTCGATAGCACCGGAGTCAGATCCTCAACTGATAAGAGATCCTTAGATATGATTACGAGGTAGGCCTGCATGACATGCGCATTCATAAATAGTTGTGTGCTATAAAATTCGTTAAAACAAGCAAAATCCGGTCAGTACTATACTTCCCATTGGAAACACAGCTACTTTCATTTTTTTTTTCTTCTACACATTGGAAATCATAATGGAACGTTGGCAAGGTCGTGTCGCTGTAGTTACTGGTGCTAGTTCAGGCATTGGCGCTGCCACAGTCAAGGATTTACTTAAAGCTAATCTCGTTGTGGTGGGACTTGCCCGCCGACTGCAGCGTATGGAAGAATATAAAGCTGAATTGCCAGCTGAACAACAGAAACGGTTCTATCCCTATACATGCGATGTAACATCACAGGAATCGGTTGATCAAGCATTCAATTGGATTATCAAAGAATTGGATGGCGTTGATATATTGGTGAATAATGCCGGCGTTTTTAAAACGGGTCAAGCTGTTACTTTGGATCCTGTAGAGCTACAACAAGTTGTACAAACCAATATAATGGGTGTGGTTTATTGTACACAACGCGCTTTTAAATCGATGAAGGAACGCAATTTTGACGGACATGTGGTGAATATTAATAGCGTTGCGGGTCACTCGGTAATACCAAATATGAATGTGTATCCAGCGACTAAGCATGCAGTAACAGCTATTACTGAGGTATATCGCCAGGAATTTAGAGGATTGCAGACAAAAATCAAAATTACGGTGAGTATACAGAAAAGGGGCGAAAGATAAATTATTAAAGGGTTCAATGATCTTTACCAGTGTTACCAGATGTGTCAAAAAAAGGGCTAGAGAAAGTTGAAGGTAGTGAACAGATAAGCTAAAAAAGTCACCACTTGTATGCTTAAAAATTTACCAGCACGTCTGCGAATTCAAGTGAATATTAAATTAATTTTTAAATATTTTCGCTCAAAATTTCTCGGTCGGCCTTAAAGGCCTTTTGTCTGGTCTCTTAAAGCGATATACCCTCCTTGCGCGACTCTGTACTCCGATTTTTTTTATTTTTTATGGAAGTTTCAAGCCATCTATTTAAATCGGCTTCTCTTGAAAGAAAGAAAAAGAAGAAAATTTTCACAAAATATTGAATTCTGACGCAGGACCAACTTAACTTAGCTTCAGACACACCGCAATATGCTTTCTCCAATCTTTATTAGACATCCGTTTCTTTGAAAAACCACTATCCGTTGTCTGCTTCCAAATAGCAGGGCGAGTGAAAGGTCTTCCAATACAACTTCCAAACGTAAGGCGCTGCCTAAATGTGTTGATTGGTCTTATTAGTCACACTTTTCCGGGTAGAAAAAAGCAATAAGGATAGGTGGATAGTTATTCGCAAATTTTTTTTGACATTTATATAGAATCGGACGATTTTCAGCGTGCCGAACATATGAAAATTACTTACAAAAAGGGTAGCATTAAAAATCCACGACGTTAGACCTAAATTTTCGAGACTAGAGCAAAAAGAGAATTGCTTATGCTATCCTGGTCGCACTGATCTTTGCATGTTATTTAACACATACATATGTATGTATAGCTGCGAATAAAATTCAAAATGATTCTGCTGGTAACTTAAGTTTATTTATTTATTGTTAATAATTTTCATCTAAGCAAGGAGTCGATCTGTATCAGAAACCGCATAAATAAGAGTTTCAAAGCTTGCACAAAGTTCACAAAAACTAATTAAACTTAAAAAAATGTTAAGCAAAATTTAGATTTTTTAATTCGATTTTTTAGAAACATTTTGATTATGAAGTTTTGCAGCCCATTCAATTTTAGTACAATAAAGTGCAATTTTTAAGTATCTAAATTTACTGTTGATTTTTTAGAATTTTTTTTACTGCTATTATTTTACTCGTAGCTATACATTGTGTTAAATAACATGCAAATACCAGTGTGACCAGGCAAGCTTAAGCAATTCTAGTTTTGATCTAGCCTTGAAATTTTAGATCGAACTTCGTGGAATTTTAATGCTATACAAATGTCAAAAAAAAAAATCTTTGCGGTGAACTATCCACTTATTCGATAGTACGTACTAGAGGATTTATTCAAAATGGCTTATGAATTATTCATATGCGAAACAAATGAATGACTTCGGCTTCAAATTTTTTTTTTGAATTTGAGTGAATACTTGTTCTGATATATGTGTTGACATTACAATATTCAAACAAAGTGAAAATAAATTGAATTGAAATAAGTAACAATTTTTTGTATGAATATCTAAAAATATTTTTTCTATGTACATATGTACAAACATACATATGTATGTATGTATTGCTGCACTCCTATTACCATGATAAAAACATTAGAAGGTAAAACCATTCTCTCAATTCGTCGGCCATGATTTTTTTCTGACGTTTGCAAACATTTTAAAATCATATAAAATTTAAAATAAAAAAATGAAATTGTTCACAATTGTTGTTGTTTGAGATTAAAAATGAGAATGTGTGTGTGAGCTTGAGTACGAATTTTAAAATTATAATGTTGGCAAACGTCAGACTGCCTCTCAATGATTTTACCTTGTAATGTTTTTATCATGCCTATCACAATACGAACAAACCTGTTTGTAGGAAAAACTTTTATGTACCGAAATGAGTTTGAATGATTTGAATGTTATTCCCTCATTCATTTACATTCTTCTTATTGAAGGTAGAACATTTAAAACAAAATGTATGTATGTATATTCAAAACTTACAAAATTCGTACGTACCAAATTTTAAGTAAATCGGACCATAAATACGATTTCTTCGATTGAATCGGTTCCTGGTCCACTTCGCGGGAAATAAGAATCATATATGGGCAAATCTAAAAATCAGGTAACCTTGGTGTTTTTTAGCTTTATTTTCACTGTTGGAAACTATATAAAGCTGGTTGCTTTTGGATATAATTCATTGACGTATACTTGAAGCCTCAAAAAAAATTTGGATCAATTTGCCGCATAACTTTTGAATTATAGGTGTTTAAATAAAAAATAATAATGAAAACAAGTGAATTTTTTATGTAATTTTTAAGAGGTGAAAAATTAATTATGCCATAACTTTTGAACACCATATACTGATTTGAAATTGTATGTGCAATTAGTACTTATGTGTACACTTCAAATGTAGTAGGTAAAAAAAGTGTGCATTAAAAAATAACGAAATGGCAAGTAACTCAAAGCCTGTAATTCCACATTTCGCAATTTTCAAAATTTTGGGTTTATCGCGTATAGTTTTTGAAGCATTTAAGTTTAAGAACTTTTTAAGTATGTATTGTATACTACAAACAATTACGAATAATTTCATACCTGAGCAAGAGCTGTGCTTTCAGAATAAACCAACTTTTAAAGATAAAATATTCTGCGATCTTGAGCGTAATTTTTATTCCAAAAACACTTTAATTAAAGCCACATTTGGAAAACACGTCGAAACGATCTAAATCTTTCTATAACTGCTAGTCCTTATAAAATTACATATACCTGTAAAATGCTTCAAAAAATTTATCTCTAGAAGTGTGTAAAAACCCTGATTTACTACTCTTAATGATGCTACTTCTTTTAGTAAGAATATTTCGAGAGTGGTATCAAAGCAACTTTTTTTCGACAAATGTTCTGATAGTTGCTCTTATTTAATTGGAGCCTTCTGAATTCCATGGCGTCCTAAGTTTTACCCTATTGGCTCCACTTTTCGAGATAGCGGTACTTGAAACTTTCCTTAAATTTTAACTATTTTATAAAAAAAGTCCCTAGGTTTTGAAGATATTTTACTAAAATTTTGCACATAACCGTTTTTTAATATTACCTTAACTATTCCATAAGATCATCGAAATCGGATCACTAAAACATATAGCTCCCATACAACTGATTGATCTGAGACGTGGATTTGCATTATAACTCCTTCAATTAAACAGGTTAAAATTTAGTATAAGTTCAATTTAACATATAGCATGCATACAATTTATTATTCAGATATGAAGTTAGAGTTATTGCGCAAAAACACATATCTGAGTAATCAGTTGTATTGGAGCTATATGTTAATGTTAACCTATTTCGATAATTTTAAGGAATAATTAACGTAATATTAAAAAACTGTTATGTGCAAAATTTTAGTAAAATAACTTCAAAATTGAGGGAGTTATTTATAAAATAGTTAAAATTTAATCAAATTTTCAAGTACCGTTATCTCGAAAACCGGAGCCAATCTGGTAAAATAGGGCATGCCATTGAATTTAGAACATCCCAATTAAGTGAGTTCAACTTTCAAAATCTTTCCTCAAAGTTTACAACTTGAACAGCGTAATTTCAACCCAGCTTATTCTTTTGTTTTCTATTTCATGCTTATTCCTCGTCTAACTTTTGAAGCACTTGATGAATATGAATTACACTTATATTAATAGATTTATTAAGAGATTACGAATAAAATGATATATAAAACATAGGTGTGCTCACAAATTTAAAAATTAAAATTTTTTGTTTGGAAGTGTACCTATTTTTTAGATTTGCCCATATGCTGATCTAGGCGAAAAGCTACCTATATACCAAATTTAAAGAAAATCGGACCAAAATACGGTTTTTTTTCGAATAGATCGGTCCCTCGTCCACTTCCCGGAAAAAAAGGCTCCTATAAGCTAATCTAGGTAAAAAGCTACCTACGTAGCAAATTTTAGGCAAATCGGACCATAATAAGATTTTTTCGAATAGATCGGTTGGCCTAAAACATGGTGGTGGTTGCTGAAAGCTAATTATATTACAAAATTTCATGAAAATCGGACCAGCCGTTCGGGAGATTACCTGTTACAAAAAAAAGAAATTCTCTTTATGTAATTAGTATGGATTCGAAAATCGAGATGTAAAAAAAACGCCTATAGATATAAAAAAAACAAAACCGGCGGAAACCGGTTTGGAAAAACCGAGTCAATCGCCCTAATAATTACATACTTATGTATATTAATTGATTCATTTTTATTTCAGAGCGTTAGCCCAGGTTTGGTCGATACCGAAATCGTTCCGGAGTATTATAAAAAATCCGCTCCACCAATGTTGAAGCCAGAAGATGTTTCTAGCTGCATTTTGTTCACCCTTTCGACACCGCCACACATGCAAGTCCATGAAATCACCGTAAAACCCTTATTGGGCGAGTAATTAAAAATATTAGCTTGAATACATAAATGCCATCGATTTATGTAGACATAGGCATACAAATATGTATGTATGAAAATAATCGTACTGATCGTCATTTGGCGCATAAAAGCTGGATAAACGAAATCCACGTACATACATATATGTAACGTTGAAANATACTCTATATAGTGTTCAAATATAAAAAGCAACCGAATTTTAATAAAATAAAAAAATCCATTGTAAATGTGCTGATAAAAAAATTTGTTCATTTGTAAACATCTTTACTCCCGGTATGGGCAAAATTTGCGTAAACCGCCACGCGTAAGCCAAGACAAATTGAAAAGTGGCACAAATAAAAACAAATGTAATTAGCTGTTCTAGCAACACTGCCCGTTAATACGGTTTGAGGCCATTTCGGACCTAGTTCGGGACTCTTTTGAGATCATTACGGGACGAGTTCGGGCTTAGTTCAGGAATTTTTCGACGCTTTTTCGGTATCATATCGGGAGTAGTTCAGGAAACTTTCGGGTCTAATTCGAGACCAGTTAGGACTTTTTCGCGCCAAGTTCAGGACTTTATCTGAGCCATTTAGGTTCTAGTTTAGGATGATTTGGGGGAATATATGTTTAGACATCAAATGTCATGAGTACATTGTGTTAGCACTCTACGAAGAAGTGGCCCAATAAAACCAATATTTCTGCTTTACAAGCTTCTTAACACCGGAGAACCAACTAGTTACCGCAACCGAAACAATCTATTGTAACAAACCTATATTCGACTACAGGTCTTCGTGGATCCACGTATTGCTAAGAAACCTCCCGAGGTCCTGTGGTTGAATGCCATATAGGTTTTGAGCTGTTACAACCTACATTGATCAGAGTATATGAGTTGTTAAGTTTGACAAGTGTTTCATTAACCTTAAGTGACCAGTAAGAAAACCTGTACCAATTCTTACTTCTTGCATACTGAAACAAATAAGTTCTTCGGTTCTACTTATCAATATATTCTTGCCCGGCCATGAAAAGAGGCCCTCTGGGTCGTATGCCGTAAACTCCCCTTATCTGACGCCGTGGTCAGTCTTGGAGCCGTCAGTATACCAAATGTGGCTGTCTTTCTGGGGTTTAGGTCGTTCGTTGTTTAAATGTTCTTGTTGGAGAAAAAGACTTTGAACTTTTGTGTAAAGTTAAACCTATGAAGGCGCAGGTCCACAAAGCAAATGCGAAGTAAGTCCTTTTATTATATAACCCCAAGGGCGGAAGGGCGTATAAGCTTCTTGTCCCCTAAGGTGAACCTTGCTGTAAACAGTGGACGCTTTTCTTGTTCACAGGGTGTAGGGGAGGCATGTCAAGAAGCACCTTGAGATCCGTGGTGGGTGCTTTTGTCATCGCGCCAATGATACTCACGCAGGCCAGTCGTTGTAGCTTGTTGAGCTTGGCCTTCGTGGACTTCACTTCCGCTTACTTTCACCAGATGCATCCAGCATAAGTTAAAATGGGTTTTGAGATTGCATTATACGTCCACCTTGCCAGTTTAAGTCTGATGCCCCAGTTGCTACTCATTAGTTTCCGGAAGGTCAAGATATTTGACCTCTTTGCAGTAGTGTTTATTTTCTCTTTGAAGGAGTGGTTCTAGTAATTTGCTCCTTTCCTTTTTTCCTTTTCCTGGAGAAAATGATTATGCTAGTCTTCTT
>NW_016162588.1:0-3158 GCF_001687245.7 Rhagoletis zephyria
TCATTTAATATTTTCTCCGAGATTTGTTTTTGTTGTTCTGTTAGCTTTTCTGGTAACTTCTTGAACCAATCAAGAGATTCGTCAACACTGAGTCTTGCCACCTCCCCTACATGTTTATCGTTAAGTTTAACCGTAAGTGCTTCTTTTTTTAATCTAAAACCATTACATTCCTTACAATCCACCATAGAGCAATAATGATCTATAAGCTCTTCATTGTAATCCATCTGGCCTTCTAATATACGAACTAAGCCTTCAAACCTTGGCTCTCTAGAGCCAAAAAGTATTGCATCCTTTGCTTCTTGACTGATGCCTTTCCATGGAACATCAAGACTAAATTTGTATATTTTAGCTAATGATAAAACGGCATCTTGCAAAAACCTCTGCTTCGCCTGCGCATTATTGAATATCGGTCCTATGGGTTTCAAAGCACCTTCAGATATTGAAAGGGTTTCATCAGGTACAATCAGTTTTGTGTCAACACTTAGCCTTCTACCAAGGCCGTTACATTCACTACACGCACCATATGGGCTATTAAAGGAGAATAACCTTGGCTCCACTTCTTCAAGAGTAAATCCAGACTCCGGGCAAGCAAAATTTTCTGAAAAGGTAAATATTTGACCGTTTTTGTATTCTGAATTATGATCTTCGGGTAAGCTGACAATCTCTACATATATCAAACCACTGNCCGATTCTACACTACTCGGCAAGCGATTACCTACATCCTCTGATATTGACACTCTATCCACAACAACTGATATGTTGTGCTTCTTATTTTTATCCAATTTAGGCAGATCTTCTATGCCATATACTTCACCGTTTACTTTTAATCTAACGTAACCTTGTTTTTTGATTTCCGATATCTCTTTAAGGTGCTCACCTTTTCTACCACGCACAATTGGTGCAAGTATGTATATTTTAGTTTCAACAGGCAATGCAACTATAGCATCTACAATCTGAGATATGGTCTGCTTAGATATTGGCAGTCCAGTTGCAGGTGAGTAAGGAATACCTATTCGTGCATATATTAAGCGTAAGTAGTCATAAATTTCAGTGACAGTACCAACCGTTGATCTCGGATTTTTTGAAATTGATTTCTGGTTAATAGATATGGCGGGTGAAAGGCCAGTTATTGACTCAACATCTGGTTTATCTTGAATATTAAGGAATTGGCGTGCATAAGCTGACAAACTTTCTACATACCTTCGTTGTCCTTCTGCATAGATCGTATCAAATGCTAAACTCGATTTACCAGAACCACTGAGCCCAGTAATAACGACTAACTTATTTTTTGGTATATTAACATCTACACCTTGCAGATTATGCTCTCTCGCATTTTTAACCCTTATGAAATCATCCATATTTTTGTATACATAAATTTTAAAGTTATTATATACATAAAATATATGAATTTGTATGAGTACTTTGTCTATACTTAATTATTATGATCACATTTACATTATTAAAAAAAGAACACTTTCCACTGCTACTAAAATGGCTTGAGGCACCTCATGTGAAGCTATGGTGGGATAAAGACATACACTGGACAATAGAATTAATTGAAAGAAAATATAGCGATTATACCAAAAGATTTAAACGGTTAGTGCCGGCAACTGAAACGATTGAAAAGCCAATGCACGCTTTTATTATCAACTTCAATGAAGTAAATATTGGCTATATTCAATATTACAGCAAACATGATTTTCCACCTACAATACCTCATCTCCCTGAGAGCTGTGCCGCTATAGACTGGTATATCGGTGAACCGGCCTATATAGGCAGAGGAATTGGTACACAAGTTTTGAGTATATTTTTAGATGAGTTTGTTTTTAAAAATTTTGAGTATGCCTTTATTGACTCAAATACATCTAACATTGGTGCAATTCGCGTTTATGAAAAAGCTGGATTCAAAAAGATTAGAGAAGACAGTGATGTTACTTTAATGCTCAAAAGAGCTTGCAGTTAACTGTAATACGGTCTACATTTAAAGCTTTTTCGTTACCATACTTTGTTATTGACTTAGAAAATCAAAATGCTTAACATATTAGTTGGTCAGGGATCAAAAATAACAATGGCAACAAATAATATTGACTATCATAAGATTACTATAGTTATGACAAATGGTGAAGAATTTGAAACTCGTTCTACCTATGGAAAAGAAGGTGATAAGATAAAACTCGATAGAGATCCTTTAACCCATCCTGCATGGACAGGAAGCCTAACGAGTGGAGCAGCAAGCAAAACCAGTAGGTTAGCTAAGTTCAATGATAAGTATGGAGATATTTTTTAATTTTCCACTTATATTTGAATGATAGGCTATGTTGCTTCTGAGTCACCAAAGTCGCAGGAGATTTCTCAGCTTCTAGAAGCTTTTGGGTTTATCAATATTGCGGAAGACAATAAATCTAAGGTTGATATACTCATAGTAGTTGGTGGTGATGGCTTTATGTTACGCACTCTACATAACTACATTATAGGTAATGGTAATATACATGTATATGGCATAAACACCGGCAACGTCGGATTTTTAATGAATAAATACAAAGAGAACATTATCGACTGTATAAAACATGCAATTCCTACCAAGTTAACTCTGCTAAACATGGAGGCTGTAGATACACACAACAAAAAATATTATTACACAGCAGTAAATGAAGTATATGTTTTCAGAAGAACAAATCAAATAGTGGAAATGAATGTGACTATTAACAATAAGTTGAAAATAGAAAAACTCAGAGGAGATGGAATAATATTATCTACTCCAACAGGAAGTACTGCATATAATTTATCTGCTGGTGGGCCAATTCTGCCATTAAATTCGAATTTGCTGGCATTGACATCTATAAACAGCTATCATCCAAGACATTGGAATGGTGCATTGATATCAAACGACACAGTAGTGCAGCTTGATATCAATAATGTAGAAAATCGCCCAGCAATTGTAGTTGCAGACTATAAGGAATTTCATGACATATCACAAATAAAAATACATAAAGACCAGGAAAATACAGTAACATTGCTTTTCGATAGAGATTATTCACTAGACGAGAGAATATTTGACAAGCAGTTCTTATATTAAAATACTACGTAAACTAGCATTTACCATATTTTAATAACTGTGATGTAATCAACACAACATTGTAATTAATTTTTTGGAGTAG
>NW_016162588.1:3168-5498 GCF_001687245.7 Rhagoletis zephyria
GAGTAGATATGCTAACATCACCACCTAGAGGACAAAATTCAAACAACGGTCAATCACCGACCCCTCCATCTAGCACCTCTAGTTTAAATGGCAATGGATCTGATAGCACTGTTATTGTTAGCAGCTGTCCTAATAGCTCTGGTGATGAGAGCGAAAACCTTACTCACACAACTGTTCAACACAATAGGCATCAATCACAAAATATAACCTCAACTGCACGATCTACCAATGAAAACAGAAAAAATCCGATACCACCTGCTCCTAATCCTTCTCAAACAAAAGGCAGAGAAGAAGAGCAGCTTTGGGAACAGCCAAATTCTCGCATGAATTATGCAGCAGGCAGCTCAACAAATAGATTCTGGCAAAAATTCAAGTACCTACTAGAGAAGAAAAAGGTTACTGTACCTTTCACAGCGCTAGTAACAATGTTATGTGTCGCATATGTAACTAAGCCATCTACTAAATTCATTGAATTGATGATGGTAAACAACGGATTGAATGCCTTGACTATACTTGGTGGTGCAATGCTAGCGTTTTTCGCACTTTCTTTATGCTGGACACTAATCCAAAGCACTATAATGAAAGAACATAAAATTACAAAAAGAGACCTTGAACCAGTCTTGAATGAGGTAAAAAACAATTTACCAGACAATGAGATTATACAATACATAACAGTAGATCAAAGTAACGGTAAACGTTCCTATTTTGAATTGCATACACTTCAAGCACCAGTAGATAAGATCACTATTATCGATGGAAAAGACAAAATTAAAGGATATTTTCTTTCTGATTCGCTAACCGCCATATTTAAGAACAGGATAGCAGTGCCTATTTTACTCACCGCTGTTGTCTTTGGAAATATAGCTTTTCCTTTAGTTCATTCTGGAGTTAGCCTGGAAAATCTTCTTAATCCATCAGTGTATGCAGGGGCATATGTAAATCCTCATTCAGTAATAGTATTATCATCACTAGCTCTTATCATGGTGGCATGTTGTATCTTATATAATATTTATAATACGAACTCTGAACAAAAAATATGTTTACATAATAAGAATAATGCTGAGCCTAAAAAGGCTAATGAACAATTTGTAGAGTCTATTGAGAAAGTGTTAAGTGATAAAGCTAAAGTGCCTTCAAGAATAACAAAAATACAAGTTTATTACTCAGGATCTAATGATCCAATTCTTTTCTCTGTTAGTTAATTTTTGAATGCAAGGGTAAACTCCTTTATTGGGGTTTACCTTACTTGTTAATCACTAAAATTATATCTCTCTGTATAGTCTTTGAACATACCCCTGTTAGAGTCAAAATATAGTTTAACATTTCCAATAGGTCCATTCCTTTGTTTTGCAACAATCAGTTCTGCAACGTTCCTAATCTTTTCCATTTTCTCTTGCCATTCTCTGTGCTTATTGCTGCCTTCACTCGGTTGTTTTCTCAATTCGTAATATTCTTCTCTATATAAAAACATAACTATATCTGCATCTTGCTCTATACTTCCAGAATCACGCAAATCGGCAAGCTGTGGTTTTTTGTCATCTCTCTGTTCAACAGAACGAGAAAGCTGTGAAAGTGCAACAATGGGGATATTCAACTCTTTCGCAATTGCTTTTAACCCTTGTGTTACCTCTGATATTTCCTGCACCCTGTTTTCATTACTTCTTCTCGTTGTTCCTCTGATGAGCTGAAGATAGTCAATAAATACAATCTCTACATTATATAGTTGATATAACAATCTTATTCTGGTACGCAAAGCACTGATCGATAGTGCCGGAGTATCATCTATTATAAAAGGCAATTCAGACAATTTTGTACTAGTATCAATAAATTCATGCAATTCAAAATCACTAATTTTGCCTGTCAGAGCTTTATAGTAACTGATACCAGAATCAATGGTAACCAATCTCGCAGTTAGCTGCTCTGCTGACATTTCAAGTGAAAAAAACGCAACGTAGCGTTGTTTTTGTTGTAAAATTTTACAAGCGTTAAGAGCAATGTTAAGTGCCAGTGCCGTTTTACCCATAGAAGGCCTTGCAGCTATGATTAACAGATCTGACTTTTGCAGACCGCCTAGCAAGCTATTTAAATCCTGAAGTCCTGTGGTAATACCCAACGCTTCTGGATTTTGTTTCAGGAGGCTAATTTTTTCAACTACATCTTTGATCGAACTTGCAAGCTTGATATATGTCTTTTCACCCTGCTTTTTTACTGCTAAGTTAAACAATTTTGTCATTGCTTGCTCAATTTGAGTTTGTGCTGGATTTTCGATGTCATAATTATAGCTATCGTCAATTATCTCTTGCCCAAGCTTAATTAAACATCTCCTTAAG
>NW_016162588.1:5546-18922 GCF_001687245.7 Rhagoletis zephyria
ACGAATTATTTTGGTTAAACTATATATATCAAGAGCGATACTTGCTTTTGCTGCAAGTTTTGCTAAATATTCAACACCTCCACAATCTGTAAATGCCTGATTGTTCTCAAAAAACATCTTTAAGCTCAGCTCATTAGCAACAATCCCATGTTTTCTAGTCTTAGATATTTGAGTAAAGATACTCTGATGCAGTGGATCGTAAAAACTTTCTGCTGTGATCATATCTTCCACCGCATCACATATTCTATTATCGCGAATCATAGCTCCTATGAGCATCTGTTCAGCCTCAAGATTATGTGGAAGTTTACATATCTCTTCGTCTAAATTTGATAAGTTAGCTAACTTATTCATGTAGTATTTTTAAATCTGTGTATAATTATATATGTGTATCTCTAAAAAAGGCCAGTCCGATTTTTACAGCAAGTTTGTGTTGACATTGCATATGATATTCCCTACAATTGAAGTTGATAATCAGATTTATATTTATCATGTTTGCGGTAATTGAAACAGGAGGAAAACAATTCCTGGTCAAAAAAGGTAGTATAATAAAGGTAGAAAAGCTAGAAGCTGAAAAAGGGAAAGAAGTAGAAATCAAAAAAGTGGTTTGTCTTTCAAATGATGGGTTAACCTATTCACCTAATATTACTGTTAAAGCTGAGGTGTTGGAGCAGCGTAGAGGAGAAAAGGTTATAATCTTTAAAAAGAAAAGAAGAAAGAATTACCGTAGAAAGACAGGTCATAGACAGTATATAACTGTTCTTCGTATCAATGAGATTGGATAAGAGGTATAGGATATGGCAACTAAAAAATCAGGTGGTAGTTCCTGTAATGGTCGAGATTCCATTGGCCGTAGATTAGGAATTAAGAAAAATGGAAAAGTCATTCCTGGAAATATAATTATTCGCCAGAGGGGTACAAAATTTCATCCTGGAAAAAACGTTGGTATGGGTAAAGATCATACAATTTTCGCTAAAATAGAAGGTTGGGTTAGCTTTAGAAGGTCAGCAAACAAGAAAACTTTTATTGACGTAACTCCTATTGAGATTTCAGCTTAACATAGGGGCCTGTAGCTCAGGTGGTTAGAGCGCACGTCTGATAAGCGTGAGGTCGGAAGTTCAACTCTTCCTGGGCCCATATCTCTAGGTTAAATTTAGCATCGACTTCCAGTCGTTAACTAAGACGTTGTTATATGGTATATTATTAAATTACAAAGATTATCGTTAATAATTTAACTGCGTTATGTTTAACTCTTTACTAGTATTTGATATCGAAACTGTACCAGATGTTAATTCTTGCAAAAATTTGCTTGATATTAGCGATAAAAGTAACGTTCATGAGAGAAGAGATGCTTTGACAAAATATCATCTTGAGATCACAAATGGACAAAATGATTTCTTACGCCAGCCATTTCATCAAGTTGTAGTAATCAGCTTTTTACTTTGCAGTATTAGCTATCAAAGTGGCTATGAAGTCTTTAAATTGGAGGAAATTAGATCTGGCGGAACACCACAGTCTAGCGAAAAAGATTTGGTAAAGGGTTTTTTTAACTATATAGCAGAGAAGAAGCCTCGATTAGTTTCATTTAATGGGCGCACTTTTGATATTCCTGTATTGAAATACAGAGCTATGGTGCACGGCATCCAAGCAGAATATTTTCATAAGGCTGGAGATAAGTGGAATAGCTATAATCAAAGATACAGTAGTGATTGGCATTGTGATTTGTTAGAATCTCTCTCTGACTTTGGAGCTTCTGCAAGGATCAAAATGAATGAAGTTTGTGCAGCATTTAATCTGCCTGGTAAAATTGGCGTTGATGGATCACAGGTTATGGATTTGTATGACAATGGTAAGATACAAGAGATAAGAGACTACTGTGAAACAGATGTAGCAAACACTTACCTAATTTACCTAAGATTTATGCATCATCAAGGTAGAATAACCACTGAAAGTTATAACAGAAGTGTAGAGGAGTTACTTGCAGAATGTGAAGGGAAAGAACATCTGCAAGAGTTCAAGCAAGAGTGGGAAATAACTTGTAAGGGTAGCTTTTATCTATAATGGTTACTAAATGGTTTATTTAAATGTTTTAAAAGTTCGATAAAATACTTAAGTACTAGATTTTTTCTTTCTGTATGTTACTCATGTTAACGTGAACGTAAAGATAGCACTATGGCAAGAGTTGGATTTTCTTTGACAAGCCTTCTTGGCCACAGCAATAATATTAATATGCAGAAGAGTAAAAGAAAGAAACATTCTAAATTATTAGATAAAGCACTTGGGTGCATTGACAAAGTAACAAACTTTATTTTAAAACGCGAAGGCAAACACACAAACGAAGTCTTACGAGTGACATGGGGACCGCTATTTTTTGGTTTGATAGTGATATTCATTTTTTTCGGTATAGGCGGTATTTGGTCAGTTGTAGCTCCAATTGACGGAGCAGTGCATGCAAGCGGAGAAGTTATAGTATCATCCAATAGAAAGATAGTTCAGCATTTAGGTGGTGGAATAATAAGTAAAATCTTAGTGAAAGAAGGCCAAGCCGTTAAGAAGGATGAACCCTTGGTGTTATTAAATGACGTAAATGAGAAAGCAAATCTCAGTATAATTAAAGAAAAGCTTTTATCATTTTTAGCAACAGAAGCTAGGCTGATTGCAATAAGAGGAAATTTACCAACCCTCGAACTTTCTGATGAGATTAAGCAATTGTCTAGCAAGGAAATTGTTAATAAAGTAATGAAAAATCAAATTAAGCTATTTAATTCTCAAAGAAAGAGCGTATTGGGAAAGATAGGCATACTACAACAACGCATAAAACAATTAAATGATGAATTAGTAGGTTTAAGTTCTCAGTTAGAAGCAGCCGATAAACAAAGTACTTTAATAAATGAAGAGTTAGAAATGAAAAGGCAGTTGCTTGAAGGTGGCCATATAGGTAGACCACACATTCTAATTTTAGAAAAACAGTTCGCTGAAATTGAAGGCAGGGTTGGCCATTTGCGATCTGCAATATCTCAAGTGCAGCAAAAAATTGGAGAAAATGAACTAGAAATTATCAATACAAAAAACGACTATCAAGAAAGAGCTAATGCTGAGCTCAAAGAAGTTAGTACATCTATAGCTGATCTAAAAGAGAGGCTAATGGTTGCTGAAGATGGGTTAGCACGTACTGTTATTAAATCACCACAAGATGGGGTGGTTACAGATATAAAGTATCATACAGAAGGTGGTGTAATACAGTCTGGTGTACCAATCATGAGCGTAGTGCCTTCAGACGATGACTTGGTAATAAACGCAAAAATTCAAACCAGGAACATAGAAGAAATATTGTCAGCACAGAAAACGAGTAAGAATATAATATCAGCCGGCGGATTAAAAGGGTTAAAAGTTAAAGTGCGGTTGAGTGCTTATAGTGCTCGTCGTTTGGGCTTAATCAATGGTATAGTAAGTCACATTTCCCCAGATGCTCTTGATGACCCAAGATTAGGACGTTATTACTCAGTGCGTGTAGTAATACCGCAGCAAGAAATAGAGCAATTCAAAAATGTATATTTATACCCTGGAATGCCTGCAGAAGTATACATAGTTACCCAATCACGTACTTTCTTCTCAATATTGTTTACTCCTATTATTGCAGCATTTGATAAGTCATTTATTGAAAGATGATATGATATAGTTATTGATTCTTGCATGAAAGGTAAATATAAAGCCCGGCACTTACTGGAATAGTAAGCAAATACACTATACCCAAAGCAGGTAGTGTTAACCATGGTTTACTTATAAAAAATATAATAAGTATTCCAAGAGATGAAAGAAATATATAAGATAAATTCTTGGGAATATAAATATGTTTTGCAGAAAAGGTAGGAATATGACTTACTGACAAAAATGAAACTATTAAAAAATAACAAGCTGTGTTTCTCATATTAAAAAGCTGTTCCATAAACAATAAATCCTGAGACTGAAAAGTAACTACCACTGGTAATACAGAAAGTAAAGCGCATAAGGGAGCAGGTACACCAAAAAAGAAAAGTTTTTCCCAATCCCGTTGCTCCAAATGCAATAAGATATTAAACCTTGCAAGCCTAATTGCCATGCAGATCATATATATCATTACTAACATCCATCCTATAACTTGAATTTCTTGTAGCTTCCAAAAATATAGAAGAAATGCAGGCGCTGCACCGAAATTAAAGAAATCTGCAAAGGAGTCAAGTTGAGCACCAAAATCGCTAGTTGATTTTAGAATTCTTGCTATTCTACCATCCATTCCGTCTAAAACTGCAGCAATAATGATAAATACCACTGCAAATTCCCATTGTTCATTAAATGTAAACTTGAGAGAAGTAAGGCCTGAACATAGGCCTAGTAAAGTCACAAAATTTGGGAATAGTTTTGCAATAGGAAGTAACTTATTGTTACCGTCATCACTACTCATACAATATCAAATGTTAGTTTTTCGTGAATATTATCGTTTTCAATCAAATTTGCTATAACTGTTTCACCGCCAATAACCGTTTGTCCTTTTGATACTTTAACTGCTATACCAGAGGGAATGAAAATATTAACCCTGCTGCCAAACCTTATAATACCAAATCTCTCACCTGCTTTTACATTCTGAGATACTTCTAAGTTACAAACGATACGCCGTGCAATAAAACCCGCTATTTGCTCTACAATGATTTCTTTTCCTTCCTGATACTCAATTACAATCACTTGTTTCTCATTTTCATTACTGGATCTATTGTTCATTGCAGATACAAACTTACCCTTTTTGTAATTCATTCCTTTGACCATACCAGATATTGGCACACGATTTACATGAACATTTAAAACGCTGAGAAATATACTTACACATGTAAATTTCTTCTCCTCTTTGCTGTCTTCCGACAGAGAATAGCTAACCTCTTCAATTGATGAAATCACACCATCAGCAGGGCTAAGAATAAGATCCTTATTATTTGGCACAGCCCTTGCTGGATCACGAAAAAAGTAGGTGCACAACAGCGTTGGAAATAAACACGTTACACCAAGACCCCAAGAAATAGAAAAAGCTATACATGATACTATAAAAGAAATGATTATAAATGGATAACCTTCCTTATTTATGTTAGGTAAATTAAAGCACATAACCTTATTATAAATGACTTATGATAAAATTTACCAGTTGTGACTTCCCATGAAAAGCTTTTTTTGCAATTTCTTAAAGTTGACCTTAATCGTCAGTGTTATAAATACTTTTTTCCTTTTCTATTCTTTCTTGCTCCTCAATGCAATATACAGCAAGTGGGTTAGCTTTGAGCCTTTCTATTCCTATTTCTTCTCCTGTTCCATCACAATAACCATAGGTTCCAAGTTTTATCTTCTCCAACGCTTCTTTGATTCTTTCTTTTTTCTCCTTTCGACGCTTAATTAATTTTTCATTTTCACCATCTCCGATAGAACCATATTTGCTCTCTTCCAATTCTTGTTCTTCTAGCTCATCCAGCATCGATTGTAGCTTTACGTTGAAATACTCTAAGTGCTTTATACTCATATATTCTTCATTTTCTGAAGGAGTGTAATCTTCTTGTAGCATCACTCTTAACAACTCTCCGTTCATAATTACCTCAATTAAATAATAAAATTTTCATATAATCTTATGAAACAAGACTATAATATACAACAGTAAACACTATAATTAATAATAAACATTTAAAAGTATAGCATGTTTAACCTATTAATAAGGAAAGTTACTGATTTTACCCATACTATATTCCTTTTTATGATAATGCTTAGTTTATCTTTATTTGCACTTGACAATCACTATGAACAAGAAGTTGTATTAACAATAATATGGATATGCACTGCTTTTACTTTGCAAATTTCTACAAGTTATTTATTTGCATCTGATTATCATGATGGTGTTTTAGAACAAATTTTTATACAACCACGTTCCTCCAGGCTTGCAGTCTTTTATAAAATCTTCTTTCATTGGTTGCTGCTTGGAATACCAATCTCAGCAATTGCCTGCATATTCAGCATTACAGTGCTGGATTACAACATAAAATACGTAATTACAATGGGGTTATCTTTATTGTTTAATATACTAATAATAATTAATATATCAGCCACCGGACACTCATTAATGCTCGGAAAAAGCAATTTAGCAGCGACAACATCACAAATTCTAATTTTACCGATGCTAATGCCTACTTTTGTATATTTTAAATTACTGACAAGCACTGAATTAAATATCAATATATTGTTGATCACTGCTCTAATCTTTATCACTTTGATAGCTAACAGCCTCTTAGCTACCCATACAGCACTAAAATTTGCTATAGAGCAAGACTAACAAAACTATTTGCCAATAAGCAAAATTGTTCAATAGTTAAATTTTCTGGACGTTCATTTCCACTTAATTGAGCGTTTTTAAGCACAATTTCTACATTATTGACCACACTCTTTAAGCTGGTTCTCAGCATCTTTCTTCTTTGAGAAAAAACAGTGTGTGCTAATTTTGCTAAAGCTGCTCGATCCACTAAAAATCTCTCGGTAGGCAAAGGTTTGATAGTAACTACCGAAGAATATACTTTTGGTTTTGGAAAAAATTCCTGAGGGGAGAGATGAAATTCAACTTTTACGTCGCACAGTAGCTGAGTTATTATTGATAAATAACCATAATTTTTAGAATTAGGTTGTGCTACAATTCTTTCTGCAACTTCTTTTTGGAACATTAACGTTAAGCTAGTAAAAAATTTTATATTATTCAGCCATTTGATAAGTAATGGTACAGAGATATTGTAAGGTAAATTAGCAATTACTTTAACTGGAAGCTCTACCAATTTTTCTTCTACGATATCGAGAGCATCCGCTTCTATGATTTTATACCTGTTGCTGAGTAATTGACTGTGTTGTTTTATTAAATTACTATCTTTCTCCACAGCTAATAGACATTTTGGATTACGTTTCAGTATTTCTCTTGTCAACGCACCATGACCAGGACCAATTTCAATAACGTTAAAATTTCCCAAGTCACCTGATAAGTCAACTATTTTTCTTACTGTTTCACTTGATAAAATAAAATTTTGCCCCAGGCTTTTTTTTGGCTTTGAGAAAATGTGCTCCATATTTTTTAAAAACTAGTTGACTATAATTTATCAGCAATTGTATATTATTAATACATTTAATGCCGGCTTAGCTCAATTGGTAGAGCAACTGACTTGTAATCAGTAGGTTGTCAGTTCAAGTCCGACAGCCGGCACTCGTTATCGTGTAAATTAATGTCTTTTTTGATCATAGCAAATTGGAAGATGAATGGGACGCGCTCCTCATTTATTGACTTTATAAATAAACTTAATAAAAAAAGCCATGGAATCGCTGTAAAGCTGGTTATCTGTCCACCTTTTACATCATTTCCAGATAAAATAGAACTAAGCGATAATATCAATATAGGAGCACAGAATTGTCATCATAAAAAATCAGGTTCTTACACAGGAGAAATCAGTGCAGAAATGTTGAAAGAGCTAGGTTGCAGTTATGTTATACTTGGGCACTCTGAAAGGAATAATGAGACAGATAATGAAATAAAACTTAAGGCTGAAGCTGCATTGGAAGTAGGCCTACATCCTATTATTTGTGTCGGTGAAAAACTAGAGGATCAAAAAAGTGGCAGAGCAAATGAGGTGATAGAGCATCAATGCAAAAATAGATTACCAGTGCATGGTGAGTATACAATAGCATATGAACCCATATGGGCTATAGGTTCAGGTTATGTACCAAATAGTGATCTGATTGCTGAAATAATAAAAACCATAAAGTTATGTACAGATAACAGGAATGTTGTATATGGTGGTTCGGTTAGCTCAGCAAACATAGAAGACTTGCTGAGTGTTTCTATTTTATCAGGAGTGTTGATCGGCAGTGCAAGCTTGGATTTTGATCATTTTTACGCGATCATACAAAAAGTGAATCGTCACCCAAGAAGAGAAGATATATCTCCTTCTATATAACCATCTATTACATATTTACTATTACTGCAGTTATGGTATGAATCTACAGGTAGTAAATGGAGATAGAAAATTCCTACTTGATTATTGTTATCATCTGTTATTCCACCACATAGCGAATGAATTCCTGTATCCTCATAAAAAGAATATGCTGCGATTTCGAAGTGTTTATCAAGTAAATGTACACCCTCGAATATTGCATAATTTGAGTTTGCAGAATTGTAATCAATAAAATCTATTTCGTTCATATATGCCTCACATATTAATGATTCCTTAATAATAACAAAATTGAAATATTAAAATCAAGTGAATATTAAAAGCTTTTTATGAATTCAGATCCATAACAACTTTAACGTGGCGTTTTTTACCTGCAGATAACTTTATAAATGGCTTATCCTTGAAATCTTTAGAATCCACTACGTAATCTACACTACAAATAGTACTATCACTAATTTTGCACCCATTAGCTTGAATTAAGCGCTTTGCCGCGTTCTTAGATGACTCTAGCCCAGTAATACATAACAAGTCCACCAAAGTTATACCATTAGCGACCTGCTTTTTGCTTAATGTGTAATCTTGCAACAGCGAACTGTCTTCATTTTCAAAAGCTGAGACTGCTGCTGATCTTGCATATTCTGCTTCTGCGTTGCCATGACAGATCTTTGTTACTTCAGTTGCTAGAATTTTCTTTGCTTCGTTTATTTCTTGGCCCTTTAAAGACTCCAACTTCTTAATCTCACTTTCTGGTAACTCCGTAAATAGTCTCAAAAAGCGACCTACATCCTGATCATCAACATTGCGGAAGTACTGCCAATAATCATAAGGTGAGAGCATATCGCCATCAAGCCAGACAGCCCCACTTTCAGTTTTACCCATCTTTTTTCCTTGAGAATTCAATAAGAGCGGCGTAGTAAGACCAAAAAATTCAGGCAAGTTTAATTTTTTACCAAGCTCAATACCGCTAACAATATTTCCCCATTGATCAGAGCCTCCTATCTGCAAGCGGCATCCATATTTCTTGTTTAACTCAACAAAATCATACGCTTGTAACAACATGTAATTAAACTCCAAAAAGCTTAAGTTTTGCTCTCTTTCTAATCTACTTTTTACGCTGTCAAAGCTTAACATACGGTTCACAGAAAAATGCGCTCCCACGTCACGTAAAAAATCCACATACCCTAATTCATCTAACCAATCGGCATTGTTAACCATAATCGCATCTATAGCGTCACTACCAAAAGATATGTACTTTTTTAATACTTTTTGAATACCACATATATTTTGATTAATCTCTTCCATGGCCAGAACCCTTCTTGCCTTATCTTTACCGGAAGGGTCCCCAATTTTAGTTGTACCTCCACCTAGCAAAGCTATTGGTTTATATCCAAATTTCTGCAGATGGCGAAGTAGCATAATTTGAACTAGGCTGCCTATATGGAGACTTGTGGCAGTACAGTCAAAGCCTATGTAAGCAACTATATAATTCTCTTCACATAGAAGCTGATCTAATCCTGTGATATTTGTACACTGGTATAGATATCCTTTTTCTTGGATGAAATTCAAAAAATCAGACTTGTATTTCATAAAAACCTTGCTTAACTAATACAAATTAACAATTCCATAGCTCCTCTATTTTGTAATATTCCCTCACTTCTGGTCGAAAGATATGAACAATTATATCCTGAAAGCTAAGTACTACCCAATCACCATTATCCATTCCTTCAACATTTATTTTGTCATACTGTTTAAGTTCTTTCATTACATGTCCGGCCAAAGCTTTTACATGACGACTTGAATCACCAGAAACAATAATCATATGCCTTGCAATAACAGTCCTATTATGCATATTAAGAGTAACTATATCATGACCTTTATTTTGATCTAGTATACTTTCGATAGTGTTTTTTGTTGACTCCATATAATATTTTTGAATCTAATAACATTATTATACATTTTAATTTTTAAATATGAACTATTTACTGTCACCTGAAACTACCATTATTATTATATTTTTAGCATGACAATTGTATACAATTACAATTTTGTGTATATAATAAAATTATAATTTATTATTAATATTAATATTATGAATAAAAATCTTATCTATTTAATCGGCTTTCCAGGTAGCGGCAAATTTACTGTAGCAAAAGAGCTATGTAAAATTATTGATGCGGTGATAGTACAAAATAACATGTTCAATGACATTATATTTAATATAGTCAATTTAAAAGGTAACAATGTGCCAGATAATTTATGGAACAGTATTTTTAAAGTTAGAGAAAACTTATTGGCAATATTGGGAAAGTATCATAGCAAGTCAAAGCATTACATCTTCACCAACGAGCTGATAGAAGGGGATTGTTATGATCGTAAGATATACGACTCAGTAGTAAATTTAAGTAACAGCATGCAGGTGAAAATGTTACCTGTAGTGCTGCATTGTAGCGACATAGGAGAATTAATGAAACGTATTCAATTTGAGGAAAGACGCCAATATAACAAAATTACCAATTTGTATTATGCTATGGAAAGAACAAGAGAAAAGAAACTATTCATACCTCCTAATGCCCTTGAGATTGATAACTCAAACTTAAGTGCGGAAAAAGTTGCAAAAAGAATCATTGAGGAAATGGAAAAAATGTCTAAGAATTAAATGTTTAGTATGGCTTCTATAACAGATAAAATGATTGAATCAGCAAATAAATATCGTCCATGCGTTGGAATAATGTTATTTAACAAGAAGGGAGATATCTTCACAGGAAAGCGTTTTGATAGCAATACGTATTGGCAAATGCCTCAGGGAGGAATTGATGATGGTGAAAAACTGGAACAAGCAGCACTGCGTGAGCTGCTAGAAGAAGTAGGCACAAACAAAATAGAAATAATAGCCAAAAGTAAAGATTGGATATCTTATGACTTGCCAGAAGAAATGGTACCAGAGCACTGGAATGGTCAATATTCAGGACAAAAGCAGATATGGTTTTTAATGAAATTTCTTGGGGATGATCAAGATATTAATATTAACTACAGTGACCACCCAGAATTTAAAGAATGGTGTTGGCAAAGTGTAAATAATATTATAGCCAATGCTATACCATTTAAAAAGGCAGTGTATGAAGCAGTTATAGATGAATTTTATCCTATAATAGAGATTTTAAAAATAGTAAGTTAAATGATAGTAGACTCTCACTGCCATCTTATTTATTTTACAGACAGTGAAATACCGGAAGTCATTTCAAGAGCAGAGAAAAATAGAGTAAAGGCTTTTCACAATATATGTTTAAGCCTCGATAACGTTCCAAAATTATTACAAATTTCTTCATCTTATAACGCAGTTTATTCATCAGTTGGAATACATCCGCTTGATAGTAGTATAGAAAATGGTGAATGCGTAGATGCAAACACATTAGTTGAGTTGACCAAACATAAAAAGGTTATTAGCATAGGTGAAACTGGATTAGATTTTTATAAATCTGATAACAAGGTAAACCAAAAGAGAAATTTTATATCGCATATAGAGGCTGCAAGAACAACACAATTGCCTTTAGTGATCCATACCAGAAATGCTGACAGCGATATAATTGATATATTAAAATCAGAAATAAAACTTGGTAATTTTGGTGGAGTGATGCACTGCTTTGCTTCATCTAAAGAGCTTGCCTATCAGGCAATAGATCTAGGGTTTTACATTTCGTTCTCTGGAATAATCACTTTTAAAAACACTAGCTTCCTAAGAGAGATTGCTCAAAGCTTACCAAAAGACCGAGTCTTAGTTGAAACTGATTCGCCTTACCTATCTCCTGAGCCATATAGAGGCAAAAAAAATGAACCAGCAATGGTAAAGCACGTTGTTGACTGTCTAGCACAACTATGGAATACACAGCTAGAAGAGGCTGCAAATATTACTACAGATAATTTCTTTAGGCTTTTTCATAACACACCCAAAGATGAGCGATTATAAAAAGTAGCATATGAGTTGGCTAACATTAAATCTATTTATAAATTAAGGTGTTTGTATTTGAAAAAGTAAAGGAATATAATATATTGAGTGTAATGGGTTATTAAGAAAAAATGACGATACGTGTAGGAATTAATGGTCTTGGCAGAATAGGCCGTAGTGTGTTACGTGCTATCTTTGAAATAGAAAAGTATAGCAAACAAATAGAATTGGTGGCTGTAAATGGGTCGCTAAGTGCGGCTCATCATGCACATTTAATCAAGTATGACTCTGTCCATGGCAGATTTAATGGTAATGTTGATTTCAACGAATCTGAAAATTGGCTATCAATAAACGGTAAGCGATTTTCTCTATATAAAGAACGTAACCCTGAAAATATTCCCTGGGATGTTGATGTAGTATTGGAATGCACTGGCGCATTTAATAAACATGCAGATGCTGCAAAACACAACACAAAAAAAGTGATAATCTCTGCTCCAGTTACAGATAGTGATGTAACAATAGTTTACGGTGTGAATAACCATATGCTCAAAAAAGAGCATAGAGTGATATCGGCTGGATCGTGCACGACAAATTGTTTAGCTCCTGTAGTACAAATCATGCACTCCAATGTTGGTATCAAAAGCGGTTTCGTGACCACTATACATGCTTACACGAATGATCAGAATATTCTTGATGGTAACCACAAGGACTTACGCAGAGCTAGAGCTTGTGCACTATCTATGGTTCCCACTACAACCGGGGCAGCAAAAACCATTGGATCCGTTATTCCAGAGCTGAAAGGCAAGCTTGATGGCACTGCAATCAGAGTTCCAACAGCTAATGTCTCTATGGTTGATCTCACGTTCGTAGGCAACAAAGAAGTGACAGTTAAAGAAATAAACGATATATTTAAAAGTACAGCATGCGGTGTGCTTTCTGTATGCGAGGAGCCCTTAGTCTCAATAGATTTTGTACATAATCCATATAGTGCAATCGTGGACTTAAACAGCACGTATGTTACAGGTGAGATATGCAGAATTGCTGCATGGTACGATAATGAATGGGCTTTTTCGTGTCGAATGTTAGATATAGCGTTACTATTATATGACACAGATCTCTTTTTATGAACACTTTGCAGAATTACGAAGGAGAATAATCTTTTGCTTTCTATTTTTTTGTGTAGCTTTTGGTTTATGTTATTATTTTAAGGAAAACATATATCGTTTCTTACTTTCACCTTTAATAGAAGCTACAAAAGATAGTAAAGAATTTTCCCTGATCTATACAGACTTAACTGAGGCATTTTTTGTATACCTTAGGGTTGCAATTATGAGTGCATTCTTGCTTTCATCTCCATTCTTTATCTGGCAGTTTTATATGTTTTTAGCTCCTGGCTTGTATAAGAACGAAAAAGCAGTGCTAGTGCCATATTTAATTGCAACACC
>NW_016162588.1:18962-24164 GCF_001687245.7 Rhagoletis zephyria
ATTTAATTGCAACACCAGTTTTGTTCGCGATAGGCTCAATCGTGGTCTATTATTACATATTTCCTTTAGCCTGGAAGTTTTTTATCAAGTTTGAATATAGCAGTAAATCTTTTGATATACCAATAGAGTTCATGCCATCAGTAAGTGAATATTTAGATCTCGTAATTCAATTCATGTTTGCATTTGGTACTGCATTTCAAATTCCGGTTATATTAACATTAATGGTCAGGGTTGGGTTACTAACTGCACAAAGTTTATCAAATAAACGTAGAATTGCGATAGTGATAATTTTTATTGTAGCTGCATTTTTAACTCCACCTGACGTGTTGAGTCAAGTGGGGCTTGCTATACCGATGCTGATTTTATATGAATTATCAATCTTTATATGTAGTTGTATTGAAAAGAAAAACAATACTTCTAACTCTAATTCCGAGAAAGAAGAAAAGTAAGTTTAGATGCTTAACCCAACTATGAACAAGCAGGGCTTTTTCGTTTTATAGTTGAAGTTAAAAGACTTAAAGTTAAAAGACTTAAAGATAGATGAATAATATTGTAATAGGCTCAATAATCATTGCTGTGAACTATATTTAGTAATATAATTTTTCATTTAATTGGTGTTACCTATTTATGCCAGATTTTACATTTATTTTGATAGCTGTACTTATATTCTTTTCTCTTACAATTTTACTTTTTACCATGAAGAGAGTTTCTGGATCAAAAAAAGTTATAAAACCTTTAAGAAAAATTGTTGAGCAAATAAATGCATTGGAGCCAAAAATACAGGCACTTTCTGATCAGGAACTGTTAAGTAAAACTGAAGAGTTTAAGCAAAGGCTCAAAAGCGGAGAAACATTAAACGATATCCTTCCTCCTGCGTTTGCGGTTGTGCGTGAGGCATCAAGGAGATTTCTAAATATGAGACACTTCGATGTTCAACTAATTGGTGGTATGGTGCTGCACAATGGAATGATAGCAGAAATGAAGACGGGAGAAGGTAAAACACTCGTTGCAACTTTAGCTGCATATCTTAATTCTTTAGAAGGCAAGGGAGTGCATGTAGTCACTGTTAATGATTACCTTGCAAAACGGGATATGGAATGGATGAGTACATTATATAACTCTCTAGGTGTTTCTGTTGCATTTATTACTAATAACTTGACAGATGAAGAAAGAAAGGAAGCCTATAGTGCTGATATCGTATATTCAACTAATAATGAATTGGCCTTCGACTACCTGCGGGATAATATGAAATTCTCTCCAGATGAGATGGTTCAAAGAGGATTTAATTATGCAATAGTGGATGAAGTAGACTCTATTCTAATTGATGAAGCACGTACACCACTCATTATTTCTGGTCAGGTTGAAGATAATAACCAGATATATAAGCATATTAACAAGGTAGTTACTAAGCTAAAAGATACTGACTATGAATTAGATGAAAAAAGCAGGACTGTGTTTTTGACTGAAGATGGTATTCCATATGTAGAGGAATTATTGAAATCATACAGCCTGATCACGGCAAATTCTTCACTGTATGATGCTAATAATATAATAATGACTCATTATATAAATCAAGCATTGCGTGCACATAAGCTATTTACAATCAATAAAGACTATATTGTAAAAAAAGGTAGAGTGGTAATTATTGACGAGTTTACTGGGCGTATGATGGAAGGTAGAAGATATTCCGATGGGCTCCATCAAGCACTTGAGGCGAAAGAGAATCTTGAAATTCAGCATGAAAATCAAACTTTAGCTTCGGTAACTTTCCAAAATTATTTTCGTATGTATAATAAACTTTCAGGCATGACCGGAACAGCAGCAACAGAAGCAGAGGAATTTCGTGACATATATAGATTAAATGTAGTGAAGATTCCCACCAACGTGCCCGTAAAAAGGATAGATCTAAATGATGAAATTTACGGTACGGAGAAGGAAAAGTACAGTGCAGTGTTGAAGCTTATCAAAGAATGTCATGAGCGCCTTCAGCCTGTACTTGTTGGTACAGTAAGCATCGAAAAGTCAGAAGAACTTTCTGAACTTTTGCGTCGTAACTCTCTAAAGCACTCGGTCTTAAATGCTCGCTATCATGAACAAGAGGCTTATATTATTGCACAAGCTGGAGTTCCAGGTAGCATAACTATAGCAACTAACATGGCTGGACGAGGAACTGATATTCAGCTTGGTGGTAATGCTGAAATGATTGCAAAAACGGAGCTCAGTAAAATAAAAGATGAAGAACTAAGGAGTAAGAAATATCAAGAGATAGTTGAAAGGGTGCAGCGCGACAAGGAAGTTGTGCTAGAGGCTGGAGGTTTATGTGTCATTGGTACTGAGAGGCATGAAAGTAGAAGAATAGATGATCAATTGCGTGGACGTTCTGGAAGACAAGGCGATCCAGGACTTTCTAAATTTTTCTTATCGCTTGAAGACGACTTACTGAGAATATTCGGTTCGGATAGGATGAGAAGTTTTTTACAAAGAGTGGGATTAAAAAATTATGAAGCTATTCACCACCCATGGCTTAATAAAGCTATAGCAAAGGCACAGAAGAAAGTAGAGGCTAAAAACTATGACGTGCGAAAATCTCTGCTCAAGTTTGATGATGTAATCANATGTTTTAACTAATGAAAGTAATGATCTATTTGAAGTATATAATGAGGTAAACCAAAGCGTAATAGAAGAAATTGTGAGAGACGGTTACTATGAAGATCATATTAATGAGATAATAAATGAGTTCTATAAGAGATATGGTGTTAAGCTAGACCATGAATCCTTAGCGGAGCTTGTGAATAAGGAAGATGCTCTAAATTATATGAATAATAAGACAAAAGAATTTTTTATTGAAAAAGAGCAGTATTTTAACAGTCAAAATACCACTAATCTGTGGAATACAGTAGTAAAACAAGTGATGATAATGACCATTGACCATCTCTGGAGAGAGCATCTTTCAACTTTAGAAAGCCTAAAGCAAAGTATAGGTTTGCGTGCGATGGGGCAGAAGGATCCATTAAATGAATTTAAACGCGAAGCTTTTTTGATGTTTGAATCAATGCTCGAGGAATGGAAAGCACTTACTATTCACCGCCTGGTGCATTTTAAACTCGCAGAAGATTATGAAACAAGCAGCAAAGTTAAAAGAACTAAAGTCTCAAGAAACGATAAATGTCCATGCAACTCTGGTAAGAAGTATAAACATTGCCATGGCGCAGTAAGCACATAAATTAAATTGACTTTATAAATACAGCAATATAAAATTAGGCAGCGTATTGACTCTTTCGTCTAGTGGTTAGGACACCACCCTTTCACGGTGGTAACACGGGTTCAAATCCCGTAAGAGTCATTTTTTCATAATCTGCTTTTATGGCAAGGGAATCTCAACACGGTTGGTACTTTTTGCCTTTTTTTGAGACTGTAAAATAGTCAATAATTAAATTTTTTGTTACGCTAAAAAAACACTTTTCTTGGAAAAATATTTAGTTTTTTTTGCTTCCTTTTTGCTAGAGTTTTGATTAGCTCCATCGCTTTTCAAAAGTGAGGGTGGTAGAGTTCTTGGAGCATAATAAATGAGCACGAGCCTAAAAATAGGATTATCTTTTGATCGTTCTTTGACTTTAGCAAAACCAAGCACCATATCGTTTTTGCGTGTTAGTATGTGTAATATTGCTGCCTCTCCGTTATGTTTCCTGACCTTTTATATCCTTAACAGGTTCTCGAAAAAATTCACTACGTTATCTCTATTTTTGCTCGTTCATTACTCAGTATTGCCTTTAACTACGCCAAGTTCTACCTCGAGAAAATTTAAAGGAATCACTATTTATTTTATAGTTTCGCAGAGGGTCAGTAATCAAAAGCGTAGTTGGGCTTTGCATACTGTAGCACAAAGATACTTTTGCTTCAGAGTATAGCACAGCTTCTAAAAAAAATCATACAGCTAAAGAATGCTTTCTTCTTGCAATTTTTCAATTTCCTCAGAAGGAAGACCTGTAGATTGTGATATGATATTAATTGGTACACCAACCTTAAGTAAGTTCTTAACTACCTCAACTTCTCTTTCTTTCCTGCCCCGTTCCTCCCCGATTTGGATGCCTTCTTCTCTACCTTTCTCTTTACCTATTTTTATACCATCATCTCTAGCATCATCAAGTTTTTGGGCAAGTATGGCTTGTTCATCAAGAACACGTTTAATCTCTTGTTCATAGGCGATAAATTCTTTTTCCGACCAGTTAAACCTGTTCAATTCTTCATACGCTCTTTTAATTATCACATCACTTCCTATTATTCTTTCCAGATCTTCTTCACTGGTTTCATCTGCATACTTAAAAAAGTATATCCATTTTTCTACTATATTCTCCAGTTGGTCTTCTTTTGTCTTAGAAAATTTAGGTAACTCAATAAATGTAAAATAGAAGTCCTTTAAGTCATGTTCGTTAGTATCTTTATCTTGAATTATATGATCTGATTTATACCCTGACTTGTTTGGAAAGAGAATACAGTCTGCTATCGCGATAAAAATTATCTCTTTAAGATTATGATACTGATCACCCTTATCAGCTTGTCTTGCATAAGCTTTAGCAGCGTAATATTGGGCACGTTTTTCAAAGCCTTTAGTTTTAGCGATCTGCATTTCAACTATCACTTGTATATCATTTTCATCCTTACAAAGAACATCAACGATACTTTGTTTTTTAGAAGCAATTTCCGGATCTTGAATAGTACTTAAAAACTCAATTTCTTTGATTTTATTGACATCAGCAAATCCCAGGATATCATTTAAAAAGTGAATTAAAATATCCTTATTTTTCTCAGTTCCGAAAATGCGTTTGAATGCAATGTCATTTTTAATATCAAGAAATTTAGAAAGAGCCATGGTTAAAGCACTAAAGGAACATCAATAATTGTACACCTCAAAGACCAATATTTCAATTGGAAATAAAACTAACATGTTATATATAATTATTAACAAATAAAATATTAAAAATATTTCACTGTCTATAGGTATAATAGCTTAGATGTAATAGTTTAGACTTAGGCGTGAATTAACTGACAGAAGAATTTATAAAGTCAAAACCAATGTCAGCATCTTGTTTAATGCTATCAATATTTTTCTGATAAGCAAAATGATAGACAAACTCTTTCAGATAACCATGTTGCAATTACCGGTTCTTCAGATATACTTTTGCTATAAAAGTTCGCATAAAA